>NC_056735.1:904011159-904031159 GCF_019279795.1 Protopterus annectens
ACAGGAATGAGAAGTATGACAGAACACATGGCCTACAGTAGGGACATGTGTGAAACAACACCCTCATGGCTGTATCTGCACACAATCAGGTTAAGTAACTGTGGCAGACATACCCCTGACCCCACAGCAATAGTGACAGCAGTGTGTGCACTCCAAGGGATGTGCACATGAGTATACCTTGCAACCATGCAGAGTTGTGGGACATGTGTAGGGCACTCCCCATGGCCACGGTAAGGTCTGGTGGTTGTTAGTGTAATAGTCTTGTACTGGTCATACATGCACTGCTGATGTTGTGATCTGGAAAGCAGACATCAGGCATTCACAGATGACATCTGTTTACATATCATCCCAGGTATGAGTTGCTCTAACACATAGGGGCTGTGAGCATTGGAGCTGACATAACTGACACAGTACTACATATGCAGCAATGTTTTGTACACCTGTGAGGTATGGTGCACAGTACAAGGCAGGGTGCAGAACAGGTCCACAGTAACACTTTGTACATGGGTGCAGTGTTATCAAGGGGAAGGGCCATCACCTACCAACACAACCCATGCATCACACACATGTATACTGGTGCTAGCATGAAGTCACAATAGTTGCACTGCATGCTGTTGAGTACCATATGTAATGCATGCTGACAGAAGGGTAATGGGAGGACTATGTGTACAAAAGTTGTGCAACCTCACTTGTAGGTGTGTGTGTGGGGGGGGCGTACTGATTGTGTCTGTAAGTGAATCTGGTGGAGTGGAGTGTGGTCAATGCATGTCAGATGTGTGGGTACATGTGTGTCTGTTTGTGTGGGTGTCCATGTATGCACAGGTGATAGTGGGGTTGATCACATGGCAGTACTTCTCCTTGGGATTGTGCTGTACATGTACATGGAGTGACACATGAGACACCAGGACAACCTGTCGATATGTGAACACAGTACAGCTGATAGCATAACAAGGTCTGTAGCATGGAACATGCATTAGGAGGGAAAGTACACACCAGGTATATACATCATATTGCCAGCAGCAGATAGATAACCAGCTACCCATGTATGCAGCACAACTAATGCAATTGGGAATTACCAGAGCACACCAGTGAGTGTATCCAGATATTACTGCTGTCCACATGATGGGCTGATTGTGTAGCAGATGTGGCATGGACTGAGCAAGTCTGTAGTATGAGACTCTGGTGTGTGATATATGTAGTGAATGTAGCAGCCCCAAAAATATAGGAGCCATGTACACCATGTTTGGACATACACAGGGTAATACTAGATGACAGCAGTGAGGCCATGTAAAACCTACTCCACTCAAGTCAGGGAGGTGATGGAGTAACAGGTCATGTGTTGTGATGACACGTGTAGGCATGGAGAGGAATGATATGTTAATGGGTAGTATTAATGAGAGTATGTTAGCAAGTGCCATGCAGGATGGGGAACATATGTAACTGAATGTGGGACTGTCTGTAAACCCAGGGACAGGGAGGTAGTAAGGTGGACTGTCAGTGTTTGGGGGTGTATGTGAGTGAGGGTGTGTGTGTGTGTGTGTGTGTGTGTGTGTGTGTGTGTGTGTGTGTGTGTGTGTGTGTGTAAATGTGTGTACTGTTATGCAATGCTGTACATGTCTTAAAGTGTGTGTTTGTTTCCCCCACAGGTGGCGAGGTTGTTCAGGGTCCCTCCTGCATACAATCTGAGGTAGGTGTCCGTACAAGCACTGATGATGATGATGATGATGGTACTGTTGAGGCACAGGTGGGGTTGTCAGAGGCAGAAACTGCACCATCATTTGTCATCACCCTCCTAGCCTCCCCAAGCCCACACATAGTTACAGTGCCCCTACAAACCCCATCACAAGTGGCCACAGCAGAGGGACAGTTGGCGGTTTGTGCCAGTGACCAGGAAAGTGCCGTGTCCATGCCAACTGTGTCAGGTCAAAGTCAGTATAGCCAGATATCCAGCAGGGCACCACATCAGCAGATGCACCATGGTGCTCATGGGAGGTCCACTGGTCATCATGTCCCTGCCAGAGGCACCACAACTGGTACCACCAGCATACCTCTCAACTTCTTAGAGCACAAAATCTGGACAAAGCCATAAATAAAAGTGGGACAAAGGCCCAAAAATAGGGACAGTTTTTAAATATTGCTATTACAGACATAGAAAGTTGATAGAATAACAGGTTTTGCACTAGCATACATTTTCTGAAGGGTATGAATTCTGAAACTCAAATGACTGTCATTGTTTTCTCACTTCAGTCTTTAATAATTTGCCACTAGTATGCAAGAAAACCACAATTGTATTTAAAACAAGCCAAAAATATGAGGCAAAATTCTGGAAATTCTGCAAAAATATGTACAGTTGAGAGGTATGACCACCAGGAGCATGTTTCAGGCTGTAATGGAGGCACAGGCACATATGAAAATGTACATCAGACAGGGCCTGATGCTGCAAAGGGCTGCTTTCTCATCTGTAAGTGGCAACATCCATGAACTTGCTGCTGCCCTCCTTGAACATACCAAGGTCATGAATAGATAGTAGGGTGAGATGGTGGGCCTCCACATCCGTGGTATGTCCGTGCTTGAACATGTGTTGGGAGTGGTGTGATGGCCGCGTGGATGTAGGCCAGAAACACCAGCAGCTGGCGGTCAATGTGGATGGGCTAAGATGCCAAGCCAATCCTGTAGTGGCAGTACCAGCTCCAGCACACCAGTGGGGCTGCTGTCCACACCACACCGCAGCAGACCTTGTGCAAGTGGCCATGGCCAGTCCCAGGTGGGACGTGATTCCAGTGGACATCTGTCATCATCAGGGGGAGAGTAGCACCTCAAGGTCTGTACCTGCATGTGCCCATGGAACCCCTGGCAGGCACAGTCAGCGTGTCCATGGCTGGAGGTGGTGAACTGCACACCCTGCCAGGTATGGTCTGCAGCTGTCCAACAACACCTGTATAGGGCAGTCACATAGCAGAACTGTGTGCATGCATACCCACACACTAGGCAACCACACCGAGGGGAACCCCATACCAACAAACACCACATCACCACATCCCAATCAAAGAACTAAATCCCTCACCCACACACATGGTGACAAATGTATGGACCACCCTCATCCTCTGGCAAACCAGAAACACACCTTGTGCATATGATGATACCTGTGCCATATCCCTGTCATCCATAACATCGATACAAGGACAGGCTAATATGGTTCTGATGCACATGGTGACTGTAATAGAGTGCTGCAATATACTGCAGTGTAAGATGTTGTCAGGGGTAATGTGCAATGCATACATGTCAAGTACCGTAGCAATGCAGCTATGATGCATTTCAGCTGTTAGTAACACTGATTGATTGTTATCTCCATAATGTTATCCACTTGTGTTGTAGGTGTACATGTCAGCAGGAGGATGGTCTTCAATCATATTCCACAAGGGTTATGGCACTGTGGTGATACCATGGCCATGACATATCTGGTGTACAGTTGCACACATGTCACAGGTTTGTATAACAGTTATTACCTATGCCACATTGACAGGTGACCTGCTGGTACATGTATAATCTGCACCCTTATGTCAACCCATCCACATACACACACGTCCTTACTTGGCACCACTGTGACTAGACCCCTACATAGGTATGTAGTGCTACTGAACTATGTGGCTTTTATTGCACACACCACACCTTGTTTAGGGTGAAGTGTGTACCAGGTTACATGTTGCATGCAGAACATCCACAGACATGTACAATATGGTAATGGGGAATTTAATATTTGTATATGGAGAATAAATAGTGTGTCATACCATCATATACACATTGACAGGCACATAACAGGCAGACACACATCTTAGAGACCTGGGATTATTGCTGCTAACTAATTTGTCCATGTGTACAATGTGTTACAGGTAGACTGCACACAGCACATGCATAACTGGGTTGTATCCTGTTATCAGTTACCTGTATAGTTGATGGTGACAGTGGTCACCAGAAAGTGATATGTGGGACATATACCGGGTGTACCATGGTGTAATGACAGTGTATACAGCACACAGATCCCCAATGGATATTGTAGACACTGGAACCCATCATGATACTCTGACATACCCACTATCACATATTGCCCATGATGGCAATACAACCCATTGTATATCACAACAGTGGTACCACAAGGATATGCATGTAATGCACATGCCACAGGCATAGAAGGGTGTTGCATTGTGATGCCTCACCTATGGGCAGTGACAACGCTATCTTTACTACTGTGTGGCAATGTGTAGTGAAATTGTAAGTGTAAGTGTAAGTGGCTCCAAGTCCAAACGGTGACGGACTTCCACAATATTTATTTAAAACTGTTCAAAACAAACTGAAGAGCGACCACAAAGCCAAGGTAAAATACAAAACAAGAACCAAAGGAACAATGTGTTAAGCGCTTTTCATCCAGATTATATCTGGACTTCTTCAGACAACTTGCTCATATACACAATGGGTTTAAATAACTTCCTCCTATAGTAATAGCCAATCCCCTCTCAGTAAATACTTCAAATAGATTCGAGAGCGAAGTCAGCCTTAAAATCAAGTGGTTCATCAATCCGACATATAACACTAGCTTTTATACCAAAAGTAAAACAGTTCAAACATAGTAGTCAAATTCACAGTGTCGTGATACCCCCAATATGCACCTTTAACATAATTTTTAAAAACAAACAGGTGGCTTCAAAAGCCGAATTCACAGTCAGCCCCAGAGAACTGGTGTAATGAAATCTAAAAGTGAACGACAAAAGTCAGACATACCCTTTCCACATGTTCTCTCTTAGAATGTAAATAAATGAAATATAAACTTTCTTTAGACACGATTCTGCCTTCCTTACCAAAGAATACAAGTGGCATGACAGTGCAGAAAGTCATTTAAGGACTAGGTTACCTTCTCATCTCATAGTGTTGATCACACAACCTAAAAATTTAAATTTTCCTTAAACAACTCTGTCACCTTGGGTATTCACTATGGCATTGTGACACATGATCTTAATTCAAAAATCCTAAATACTTTATACAACAACCCCTATTGAATACAAGTATACATACATTTTCCCGTAGTTACTCGACCAAGCTGATAATAACTTATTGAGAGCACAAGGGCAAAATTTACCTTGATTTTACAGGTACTATCCTAATTGTTGGTTGTGTATTTATTTATGTTAATGTAATTCTGTGATTTAAAGTGGCACTCACTCCAAAAAGACCCCTACTTCCTAATCTCAACTGTGTGAAATAGAGGGCCCCAACCTATCAACGTTACCAAATTGTCTCCAAGTTTATACTTTATTATTGGTTGTCACATTTAAACCTAAGTTGAACGTTTTAGGTCGATCATCTAAAGAGGCTTCTTAATTTTAATATGCATGCAATTGAGCAGGACTCGTTCAGCCCCGGTTCAGCACAAGCATCTAGCTTCAACTGTCAGTTTAACTCGCTCTTTTCTAACAACAATTTCAGTAGGTTAACATTGACATAGTTGCTGTTCCTAGTCTTCTATTCGATCTTGGAAATTATCTTAAATTTGAAAAAGTGACCCGTGTTATGGCTACAGTGACGGGCTAATGCATTGTCATAGTTCTTCTTTTTAATTGCATACATATGTTCATATACTCAGTCCCTTAGTCTGCGATCGGTTTTACCGATGTAGAATGCAGGACACACCTGACATTCAGCTAGGTAAACAACTGATTTTGTGTTACAGTTGTATGTGTCATAGATATAAAAGACCTCGTTCCTAACCTTAAAACTACTATCACTATCAATAAATCCACATTGTTTACATGACCCACATTTGTAGGTACCTGCTCCAGACTTTTTTACTCTAGGATTCATTTCCAAGAGGCTTTTCAAGTTTAAACCCCATTTAAAACTAATAATTGGGTTCTCGCCTATTTTACTAAAAATATCCTTATCAAGAGAAAGGTAGAACCAACACTTCCTTATTACCCTCTGTATGTCAAGTGCCACTGGAGTCAGTGGCGGCTGGTGACTTCAAATCAAAGGGGGGCTGCAGGAGACAGCTGAATTGGTGGGGTCAATGGGAAGGGGTCCGGCCAACTAGAAAGGGGAGGAGCTATGCTCAAAACCATAAAAACTAAATATACTGCCCTGGGTGCCATACCGTCATTATGAGAGTCCAATAAAGACAAAATGAAGTGTAGAAGAATAAAAATATTTCAATGCATTGGCTGCATGACAGCTTAATATCTAGATGGAAACAAAAAAGGTTGTGAGGCATGAAAAAATAAATTACTTTTTTTTAAATACATTAATGGAATGCCAGTCAAAATCAAGTATAAGAAAAACAAGAAGCACTCAACTCAAACCACTTCTTGCACTGCAGTTCTAATTATAATTTATATTCAGCTTTATTAAAGTACCAAGTAACATGCTGAAAGTAGAAATCTCTGATACCCCCACTTGTAAAAATGTTCCTTATCCAAAAAAAGACCTGCTGCCTGACATCTACTTGTTTCATGGGGAAAACATGATCAAAGTAAAAAATGAAATCAAACAAGAAATAAGCTCAAGATACATTGCTTAAAAGGATTACTGTACAGGTTATGGACCACACGATTGGCATTCTGTTTACGGGTAAAGCCTGCAGAGATGACTGGAATTCTCCAAGTGTAATGAGACTCTTAAAATAATGTAATCTTGTTCTTTATTACAAATACTGGCATATGCATTTCAATACCCAAGGCTTATACATTATCTAGTTAAGTATTCTCTACATGGCAACAGAAAGGCTTTCAATGTTGGCAATTCTTTAACAGTATGCTTATTAAAGCTTACTTGCATCTTGCAATCTCAGCCAAGCTTACCTGATGGTCATTAAAGTATTGCTACTTAAACACAGAGCAACAGGCACTTTGAGTAATAAGCATAAATCAACAGTACAAAAATATGACAGAAACCAGACCATTCTGTAAAAATCAAGGACAGATGAAAAGCCACTCTAGTACTTGTGTCTACCTTGGATGGGGGGATACTCTGCACATTTACACTGCATAACTACTCCTTGCCTTGCTTCGACACATCCAGAGTCACTTCATGGGGGAGTGGGGTGCAACAAGTATGTCACAGTTTGAAATGTCTCTGGCTGACTTGTGATGGCCCTGACACATTTGTCATACCTCTCAACCTCAGAACAAGAAATCTGGACAAAGTCATACAAAGAAATGGGACAAAGGCCCAAAAATAAGGACAATTTTTAAAATATTGCTCTTATAAACTTAGAAAGATAATAGAGGTCTTGCATTAGTATGAATTTTCTGAATGGTATGAAATCTGAAACTCAAATGTCTGTCATTATTTTCTAACTTCAGTCTTTAATGATTTGTCACTAATTTGCCAAAAAAACACAATTTCATGAAAAATGGACCAGAAATGTGATGTAAAAATATAAAATAGCAACACAATACAGCTGGGAACCTGTCAAAGAAGGGACACTTTAATATTAGTACCACTAACTTGAGCAGCTGACAAAATAAAATAATCTACATGCATTTCTGAAATAAAAGTAATCTAACAAATTATTACAATTATTTCTTAATTATAAACCCTCCATGTTTTCTTCCAAAATTGCTATTTTGCAGAGGAATCATTAGGGGAAGAGAAACATTTTGAGCCAAAATCAGGGAGAGTTGAGAGGTTTGGCTATGCCTAATTCTATAAAGCAATTTATTTGCATGTACCTCTGAACTTGTTAATGCAATAAATCAGGACAAGGCCAAATATACTGGGGGAACATATAAACAGTACTAAAAATTGCTCTTGTATAAACTGAGACAGTTGATAGAACAGGTCTTACTTTAGCATGCATTTTTCTGAAGGTTATGAAGTCTGAAACTTGGTGTGTCATTACTGACTCAATTCCTAAATGATTTGCCAGAAAACCACAAACTGAGGAACAAACCAAAAATAAGAAGCAAAAAATCTATTCATTCATTGAAAATCTGGACAGTTGGGAGGTATGGTTCAGCTGGGGCTGCCTAAGTTTGCCGCCCTTCCCCCTCACAAAACCATGGTTGAATGGAGCCTCCCCCTGCAGCCATTCCAATGATCCATTACTTAGCTGTTTCACTCCATTTACCATAAGCACTAATATGCATACTGACTTACTTCTATGATGATTTGAACTTCATTTGAAAGTTTTATTCTGCATTTTACAGCACAAACACTAAGACATCTGCTAAACAAACTTGGCATTAAAACTTCTCTGCCATTGAAACTCACATTCATTGAAACAACATTGAAACCCACATTCAAAGAAAATACACCTGTGGCAGATAAAGATTAATTCTGGGCTGTTTTCAAATCATAGGCCCCTTGCATATGAAACATACATGTGCTCTTTGATACACCTTCCTATTGCTTTGAACATTTTTCCAGTAAACAATAAAACAAAACGCATGCACCAATGACAAAACTGCCCAATTCAGAACATTTCCATCATAAAAGTCTACTCAAACTTCTACAGTCCACTATTATCGGTAAATATGCACAATTCTACAGTCCACCATTATCAGTAAATATGCACAATCTCTGAAGTAGTAAAAAAGTCATCTAAATAATTCCACGTTAAATAAATCTGTAATGAAGAGGTTGCTGCTAATCACCTTTATATTTTATGGTTTCATCGAAAAATAAACTGTCTGATGCCCCTGAGGAATAAATTGCCTAAATTACATTAAAAATAAGCTAGTAATATTGCAATAGGAAATGGATGGCAAACTGATAACAGGCTCATAGTTAGTATCTTAACTTTCAGTACGGCAGCATTCACCCCTTATGGGAGTAGAAGCAACAACCTTCTGCATCAAAAGGAAGTACACAACCTATTGTGCTATTAGCAATGTGAGCTGACTTAGCATAATCAGCACTAAACTTCTCTTCCCCTGCAGCTCTCAGCTCCTTGTAAAATCTACTCAATACTCAACTGCATCTCAACTTCGCAGCACAAGAAATCTGGAAAAAGCCAAATATATTGGGGTGGTTCAAAAGGGCAAAAAAGAGGGACACATTAAACATTGCTTGTATAATCTTGGAAAGCTGCTAGAATAAAATGCTGTGTTACCACCATACATTTTACTGCCAAGGTCCCTGTGCAAAAGAGTCAGAACAACATACCACTATGCCAAATCACCTGCTTTGTGAAAGAAAAATGCTGTGTTACCACTGTACATTTTACTGCCAAGGTCCCTGTGCAAAACAGTCAAGAGCAACATACCACTATGCCATATCAGCTGCTTTGTGAAAGAGAGGAAGACTGAAACTTAAATGGCTATCATTTAATGAATTCAGTTCTCACCATAGCTGTCAACCTCTTAGCACAAAGCACCTGGACAAACCCAGTAATGAGGGAATACAGCCCTCAAACATATTCAGTGAATTCAGTTCTTGCCATAGCTGTCAACCTTAGCACAAAAAAACCTGGACAAAGCCAATAACAGGGTATTACAGTCCCAAAAATAAGGACAAATTTCAAAGGCAATAACAGGGTATTACAGTCCCAAAAATAAGGACAAATTTCAAATAGTCATCTTATAAACTTAAAAAAATTGCTATAATAAAAGGTTGTGTTACTATATATTTATTGCTAGAATAAAACATTATTTTACTATGTATTTCCTGAAGAATATGAAGTCTGAAATTCAAATGCCTGTTAATTTTACTTCTGAAGGAACAAAAACAATTTTCAGCAGAGGCCCAGGGAGAAATACTATAGACACATGTCTTTGCAAAATGGCAGGACACCAGAGCAAATCCACACAAACACAGGGATAAGATGCAGACTCCACACAGAAGGCACCCCAGCCAAGAATCAAACCAGAAAACCTATAGCTGTGAGGCAACAATACTGCCACTGCACCATCAAATATATAAGGAATTAAACATTCAGAAACCTGAAGTCTGAAATTCAAATGCCTGTCAATTTTATATAACATTTGTTAATCAGGACAGTCTGACTTGGAACAAATAATTTTCAGCAGAGGCCCAGGAAGAAATAATGCAGACATGTCTTTGTAACATGGGAGAACACAAAAGCAAACCCACACAAACACAGGGAGAAGATACAGGCCCCCACAAAGAAGGCACCCCAGCCAAGAATCAAACCTGAGAACTTGCAGCTGTGAGGCAACAATGCTACCACTACACCATCAAATATCAAGCACTGCAATATTTACAAACCACAGATATTATGAGGAACAGATCAGATCAAATATGAGGCAAAAATCTGCAATTTTTTTACAAATGGTGGTGCGTAGGGAATTCATGTCTTTAACACCTGCATACAAGGTACAGGGTTCAAGCCTGAGGTATTCCCTACCAAACCACCATGAGTATAACCACCAGTATATTGCACCTGATGCATCTTCCCCTGTCGAGACTGCAGCTGAAAACCTGTGCAAATCCGACCCTGCCCATCACGAGATCTTCCCCTGCAGAAAACTCCAATCCAGACCCGAGATCCTTCCCCCAACGAACTCCTGACTGCTGACGTTGCAGTCCGACCCCAATGCGTTTTCCCAGCGAGTTCCAGGACAGTCTATGCAGTTTAAAACTGCATAGACTTCTGGGAACTCCATTCCTCATGTTTCTCAGTCAGGACTGCTGCTGAGACAATCTGCACATGTTCCAGACTGTCTTAGCCGCAGACTGGACTAGTGTGCATGCGCGAAAGTCCGCGATATTTTAAATTTTTTTTTTTTTATTTATTTATTTTTTCTTTTATTTCTTTATTTCATAGTTGAAGGGGCTGCAGTCCGGCAGTCCAATAGCATGGGCCGCCCCTGACTGGAGTGTAAGTGAAAGAGAATGCCAACAGGAAATTCCTGTTTCCATTAGTTGTACTTCTAACCGTTATATTAGCGTCCAGTTCTAGATTTCCAAAATTCGGCATTTGTATAAATGTGGCGTTCGCTACCACCGCCCCTGTGTTCTCTTCTACTATGCTACAGTTGTTTAATATTGGCTTATACACTCCAGTCTTTCTTTTGTCTATCACTTCCTTAAAAATGTTATTCAAAAAACTTTCAGGGTAACCTCTATGTGTAAACATATCAAATAGTAGTTTACATTCCATTTCAAACTCCTTTTCAGTAGTGATCATCCTAGCTGCGCGTACAAGTTGACCTTTTACCACTGATTTTTTCTGATATCGTGGATGCGCGCTAGTAAAATGTAAAAATGAGTTTGAATAAGTACTTTTTCTAAAAATTTAGCAGTGTACCTCATAGTTTGGTTATCCTTACAGAGCTCAATGTCAAGGAAGTTAATCCTATGCTCTTGGAAGTTCTTAGTGAATTTAAGAAAAGGTGTTTAAAAAAGCAACCAGTTCATCAGCTACAGTGCAATCTCCTTCTAACATAATAAAGATGTCATCCACAAATCTCTTATAAAACCTAATGATCCCATACCAAGAGCTTGAGAAAACAAAGTTGGTCTCCCAAAAGGCCATTACCAAGTTTGCAAAACTTGCTCCTACTGGGGACCCCATTGCTACTCCGATCTTTTGCAAGTAGAGCTTATTATTGAATGACACAAAATTATTCTGCAAAACAATGCCTAGTAGTTGTTCAACTAGAAGGCACTCACAATCCGGTGCTCCCTTACTTCTAATGTAATCCACCACCCATTCTACCCCCACATCTTGGGGGATACATGAATAAAGGTCGCAGACGTCTACTGTGAGAAAATTACATTTCTGGTCAAATGGTAATATATTAATTTCTTGTAAAAAAGACCAGGAATCTTTGCAAATTTGTTTTTCTCTTTCTACAAATTTCTTCAGAATTGAGTCCGCAACTTTTGCACAAGGGTAGGTGATTGACTGCCTACCATCCACTAATGCTCTGAAAGGTGGATCCGTTAAACTTTTATGGATTTTTAGGTATACCAAACAGTTGAGGTATCCTTGGGGCCAACATTGTTAAATAGTGGTTCAGCTGGTAGTCAATCAACCCATCAGTGAACAGGTCACCTAAAAACATTCTGATTTTATGATATGCCCCATTCAGTTGGTTCATGCTCACTTCCTCATATGTGTCCTTTTCTAATAGTAGTAACATTCTTCTTGTATAATCCTCATTGTGCATAACCACTAGACCCCCTCCCTTATCGGGTTTCATGGATCTAATGGGGAGTCTACAAAATGA
Organism: Protopterus annectens; assembly: GCF_019279795.1. Taxonomy (NCBI): domain Eukaryota; kingdom Metazoa; phylum Chordata; order Ceratodontiformes; family Protopteridae; genus Protopterus; species Protopterus annectens. Next base: position 904,023,342 of record NC_056735.1, read on the forward strand.
AGTTAGTAGTTGCCTTTCCTGTACTGTGATATTCCCTACATTCCTTTGCTTATTATAGTTTTGAATAACTTGTCTAAACTCATGTTGGCACAGGAATTCGAACATACTAATCATAGGGTGTGATGGTGTATTATATGTGCTAGTAACTTTTAACTCATTATTACTATAGGAGGAGTCACCCATTAAAACGGTTAAATTTAACTTACGGATAAAAGCTTAAAATCTATTAACAATTCTGCAAGGTTACATTTGTTTGTGGGGACAAAGGTAAAACCTTTAGCCAGTAACTCAACAAGTGCCCCTTCAATGTCATAGCCAGTAAAATTGAAAATGTTAAAGTCACCTTCTTTATTCAAAGCTACTTTGTAGGGGACGGAGGCTAGTTCCTGTTGCTGTGGGTATTGTATCTCCTCCCTTGTTGGTAATATGTGTGAGGTGTCCAATTGTTCCCTTCCCCCCCTTGTAGTTTTTTTTGTTGTTGGTAATCTTGCTGGTCCTGTGAATTCCTTTGGTTTAAACTGTGTGTTTGGTGTTGTCGTGGACCTTGGTAATCTCGGTCCGTGTTTAATTCAGGCCTCAAAGTGTCACTGAAGGTAGTCTCTTCATTAATGAAATTGGTACTGTTAGGCACTTCCACATACCCAGAAGAGTCGCCTCTTGTACTAAACCACCTATTTTGTTCCTCCCCTTCCTGGCGTCTCTGGTTAGGTGGCAGTGGTCCCTCCTAACCCAAGTCGAGGCTTGTTGTGACTCTGGTGGTTTACGGTAAGCATATCCCTCTGCATATGCCCTTAAGTCCCTCTGTAGTTTACTAACCTTTACAGTCTTAAGTTTCTCCAATTGTTGTGCAATACTAATAAAAGTCCTGTTATAGTCATATTGATACTGGTTAAACATCACATCATTTTTAATGTCATTTTCCAAAGCTCGAGTTTCCACTGTCAGTTCATCAACCAAAATCTGGTAATGCTTAGTCATGCATTTCAATAATTCTAATCCCTGGTTGTTAAAGAGTTCAATAAGCTCCTTGTGGAACTGCGAACCTTCAATTAAGCCTGTTGGGTAAGTGCAATGTCTCAGTCCTTTAGGTACAATTTTCTCCCTTATACACCTATTAAAGTAGTTAAGTTCAAGCTGTAACTTCTTGATTTTCAGCAATTTACTGTCAAATTGTTTCAATTTTTCAACTAATGGGAGCTCCTCACCATTGTTACTTTCATGACTCACTCTTGCCTGTTGGTTATCCAGGCTAAGTCCGTCATTTAACCAGTTCACTATATCGTATGGGGAACTAAGCAGTGGAGTATTAGCTCCCTCTTGGTTATTCCTTACAGTTATATTAGTAGCACCATTAGTAGCCCCATTCGCCTCCTCATGCTCTGGTCTCCCATTCATGATACTACTACTACTACAACTACTAGACATTGTTTTACAGAATAATTTTGTGTCATTCAATAATAAGCTCTACTTGCAAAAGATCGGAGTAGCAATGGGGTCCCCAGTAGGAGCAAGTTTTGTTAACCTGGTAATGGCCTTTTGGGAGGCCAACTTTGTTTTCTCAAGCTCTTGGTATGGGACCATTAGGTTTTATAAGAGATTTTTGGATGACATCTTTATTATGTTAGAAGGAGATTGCACTGTAGCTGATGAACTGGTTGCTTTTTTAAACACCTCTAGTTCTTTTCTTAAATTCACTAAGAACTTCCAAGAGCATAGGATTAACTTCCTTGACATTGAGAATAACCAAACTATGAGGTACACTGCTAAAATTTTTAATGGACTAATGGAAAAAGGAATTTCTTGTTGGCATTCTCTTTCACTTACACTCCAGTGGCACTTGACATACAGAGAGTAATAAGGAAGTGTTGGTTCTACCTTTCTCTTGATAAGGATATTTTTAGTAAAATAGGCAAGAATCCAATTATTAGTTTTAAACGGGGTTTAAACTTGAAAAGCCTCTTGGAAATGAATCCTAGAGTAAAAAAATTTGGAGCAGGTACCTACAAATGTGGGTCATGTAAACAATGTGAATTTATTGATAGTGATAGTAGTTTTAAGGCTAGTAACGAGGTTTTTTATATCTATGACACATACAACTGTAACACAAAATCAGTTGTTTACCTAGCTGAATGTCAGGTGTGTCCTGCATTCTATGGCAGTAAAACCGATCGCAGACTAAGGGACTGAGTATATGAAGATATGTATGCAATTAAAAAGAAGAACTATGACAATGCATTAGCCTGTCACTGTAGCCATAACACGGGTCACGTTTTCAAATTTAAGATAATTTCCAAGATCGAACAGAAGACTAGGAATGGCAACTATGTCAACGTTGACCTACTGAAATTGTTGTTAGAAAAACGTGAGTTAAACTGGCAGTTGAGGCTAGATGCTTGTGCTGAACTGGGGCTGAACGAGTCCTGCTCAATTGCATGCATATTAAAATTAAGGAGCCTCTTTAGTTGATCGACCTAAAATGTTCAACTTAGGTTTAAATGTGACAACTAATAATAAGGTATAAACTTGGAGCCAATTTGGTTAACGCTGGTAGGTTTTTAGGTGACTGACCTAAAATGTTCAACTTAGGTTTAAATGTGACAACGAATAATAAAGTATAAACTTGGAGACAATTTGGTAATGTTGATAGGTTGGGGCCCTCTATTTCACACAGTTGAGATTAGGAAATAGGGGTCTTTTTGGAGTGAGTGCCACTTTAAATCACAGAATTACATTAACATAAATAAATACACAACCAACAATTAGGATAGTACCTGTAAAATCAAGGTAAATGTTGCCCTTGTGCTCTCGATAAGTTATTATCAGCTTGGTCGAGTAACTACGGGAAAATTTATGTATACTTGTATTCAATAGGGGTTGTTGTATAAAGTATTTAGAATTTTTGAATTAAGATCATGTGTCACAATGCCATAGTGAATACCCAAGGTGACAGAGTTGTTTGATGAAAATTTTAATTTTTAGGTTATGTGATCAACACTATGAGATGAGAAGGTAACCTAGTCCTTAAACGACTTTCTGCACTGTCATGCCACTTGTATTCTTTGGTAAGGAAGGCAGAATCGTGTCTAAAGTAAGTTTATATTTCATTTATTTAAATTCTAAGAGAGAACATGTGGAAAGGGTATGTCTGACTTTTGTCGTTCACTTTTAGATTTCATTACACCAGTTCTCTGGGGCTGTCTGTGAATTTGGCTTTTGAAGCCACCTGTTTGTTTTTAAAAATTATGTTAAAGGTGCATATTGGGGGTATCACGATACTGTGAATTTGACTACTATGTTTGAACTGTTTTACTTTTGGTATAAAAGCTAGTGTTATATGTTGGATTGACGAACCACTTGTTTTTAAGGCTGACTTCGCTCTCGAATCTATTTGAAGTATTTACTGAGAGGGGATTGGCTATTACTATAGAAGGAGGTTATTTAAACCCATTGTGTATATGAGCGAGTTGTCTGAAGAAGTCCGGATATAATCCGGACGAAAAGCGCTTAACACATTGTTCCTTTGGTTCTTGTTTTGTATTTTACCTTGGCTTTGTGGCCACTCTTCAGTTCGTTTTGAACAGTTTTAAATATATATTGTGGAAGTCTGTCACCGTTTGGACTTGGTGTTTTTTTCATGTTTATCCTGTTTGCTGTGCGATTATTGGTGCTAAGCTAGTAAGTGTAAGTGACCTCGGAATGGTGCACCCTACAGATATGCAGATATGCAGACATGCACACATACACACACTTGCCAGACCTCAATGGGTTTCCCATGTCTATCGACCCATTTGTACAACACTGTTGTGCTGGTACTGCAAGGCACATGTAGCTGTTAGGGAGAGGAGTGTAACAGGGTACATGTCATGTCCAATACAGCAGTGGCCACATTTGACTATGACAGTGGGAGTGGAGGTGGCTGTGTAGGTTGTCATGGAATTCCCAACTCCAGGTGTACTAACACACAAAAAATGCTATCCTCAGTAATGCACATGTACAAAGGTCAATACTGTAGTGCATTGCTGCAGGTGGTCATAGCTGTGTACCTGGCTATTGTCCATGGAGGGATTGGATGTGTATGTGGTGTGTGTACATTGGTATCATGCCACCTGGCATGTGCCAGCAGGCAATCTATTGACATACACCATGTTAGTGACTGGCAGGGTGAGAGTGGCATGCATCAGCCAATCCTCTGGGTGCCTTCTGCACATGGCTACTGAGGTGATTCAGTTGACATGTATGCAACATGTATTACAACACATGGTTAGTGTCTGTGATGGAGACCTGTACCCAAGCATGTTCAGTTGACTGTGGTAGTGTAGTGTAGGTACCCATGGCATGTGGCCTATACAGGGTGTTGTCTCCTATATGTGACAGGTAGTACACAGCTGGCCACACATGTCAGTGTCAATCAAGCATAGGTTGTCTGTATGTATCCCAGCTGGATACCTGCCATCTGCACATCTGTAGAGGGACTGACAGACACCAGTTTGGTGAGTAGCTATGCAGTAGGAGGAATGTGTCAACAGATGGATGTTTGACAACAATATGTATGCCATTACTACATGTTGTAAGCCCTCACTAACATGTGCTGTATAGACGGTACTCAACAGTTACATTCCACATGTCTGATTATTATCCAGTAGGGGATATATACGGTGACACAGCCCACACACCAGGAACATGACAGTGAGCCCTCAGAGTGCAGCTATGCCCGCAGGTGAGCTTGTTGTCAGTAGTAATGTTAGCACTCTACCCTTCCCTGGGACAGCACTGTCAACAGTAGTAATGCCATGTTACACTACATGCCAGTGTGACAGCAACGTACCCTGGGTTGCTACACCTGCATGTCACACATTCACAAGGATAACAGTGCTGTGCAGGTCTCATATACTTGTGTGTTCCAGACATGACACTCAATACCCTTTGCTACTGTAATGACAGCACATAGATTCATGTACTGTACATGGCAGTACATACACATATTACAGATGCCATTTGCCAGGATTTGACATAGCCTTGTATGTTATGCAGAGATAGCCTCTGTGTAGATGATATGCCACAGAGTATAGCTGGAGGATTTCTAGACGGTCAGCATAGGCAATCTGTTTTAGGCCTCTGATTCTTATAGTGAGGTATTTCCACTGCATTCCCAGCAGTCGCAACTGTCTTGTGAAGTACATATCAAATGGGGCATTGTACTGTATACTGGGTGTAATGAGGGATGAGTATAGTGGGACAATTACCCCCTTTTTTCTGGATGTAAAGCTCTCAGTGATGAGGTGTGCCACATAGAAGGATTTCCTTACTGTTGTGGCAATGTGGTTAATGAAGTTGAGACCACTGTCCACCTGTGTCCCTATGTCTGTCAGCACACTTTCGGTGTTTAGTGTACTGCCACCTATGTGGTAATTCATGGGCACATGGTATTTCCAAAGGGGATAACTATGCATTACTTGGCATTAAGCTTGAACTCATGGCTTTGTCACAAAGCATCTGTTTCTGTAAAGCCATGTTGTAGAATATCCACATCATTTGGGGATGCAATAATGGCTCCCAGTTTACAGTCATCTGTGAAGTTTGTTAGCCAGAGTTCCGTAGTGGTGCCCTGTACTTCAGGGAAGTAGATACCAAACAAGAGCTCTCCCAGGACTGACCCTGAGGTACTCCAATTGTAACTTGTCTGGAGCATGGATTGAACATGGCTACTTTTATAGTCTGGGTTACGTCAGTAAGTCAGTTGGCAACCCATCGAGTGACACAGGTGTTTATGGCCAGCTATGTAAGTTTAACTATGTCGCTAGAGTGGGGGATGTTATCGAAGGCCTTAGCCAAGTCCAGATAAGCTGTGTGGACCGCCTCACCCTCTTCCACAGCTCCGGAGACTGAATCAAAGTAGTCAGTCAGGTTCAGGAGATAAGATCGGCTTTTCACGAGCCCAACCTGGGCAGGGTCCAGTATTTTCTGGTTGCCAATGTCTTTGTTTTAAGTTGCATGATAATGCATTCCATGCCCTTGAAGATCAGGCTCGTCAGACTGCTGGGCCAGTAGTTCTCGAGATCCAAGGTGGATTCCCCCTTGTGGAGTGTGATAACTGTAGCTGTGCGCCACTCAGTGGAATAGAAGCCTGAGGTAAAACTATGATTAAACATGGCACTTAGGTGAGATGCAGGGTTATTTTATACTTCATGTAGTGCACAGCCCGGGATGTCATCTGGTCCCATGGGTGCTGTATTCCAACAGTGGATACGGTGGTTTCCACCTGTGTGGCCATGATTACTGGAATTTGGCAACCTCTTGTTACTGAGATGGGCCCTTTAGGTGGTGAGAGAAGGGTGAATGTGGCATTAAATCTCTATTGGCAAACTCCTTGGAATCAGTATATTTGATGCCATTCTGTTGTAGCTCAGAGCAGTTCTGAGCATTGCCATTTAGATTCTGGACATAACTATAGAATGCCTTGTGGTTGTCTTTGGAGTCTATGGCAATTATATTTATGTGACAAGCTGTGGCAGATTTTGAGGGATATCAGCTTCTTACTGAGGCTGGTAAGGGAGCAGTTTGCATTTTGGGATCATCCTTTTTTCTGCAACAGTGTCTTCCTTCTGCTGTATATTTGTTCATGGCAGTGGAGCACAAGATTGGCTTCCTTTTTTGGAGGGCAGTGTTTTGGTTCTATTTGGGATGGCACAATTCATGCACAAGTGGATGTGCCCATATAGTACCTTAGTGTAGGATTCACCAGTTACACTTTCAGCTCCCATCTCCATGGATGTTATGAGGTTTGTCGCTTCTGACTTGAGTAGCATGGCATTTGTTTTGGAGAGGGTTTTTATGGAGGTTTCCTTACTGGTGGGTAGGGGTGGGATGTGGATGTCAACGGTGATTACCTTATGGTCAGACCTGACCTATGAAGGGGTTGACCACTGGTGTGAAGCATCTTACTCCCATGTTGGTAATGACCAAGTCTAGGATATTGGACACCCTGGTTGGACAATGGATTAGTTGATCCAGGGGGTTAGAATGTATGACTTCCAGGAACCGCTGGTAATGGGTGGTGGTACACGTGTTGTTTTCCCAGTTAATGGCAGAGTAGTTGGAATCACCCAGTATTATGGTGTTTGGTTGTATCTCAATATTGTCCAGTATGTTTATAATGGTGTATTGAGAACCATGGGCCATGGAGGGGGATCTGTAGCAAGCTACAATTTGGATTGCAGTATTACCTAGTGTTAGTTGCATCTGGAGATTCTCAGATGCATTTTGTTGGAAACTAGGCTGGAGGTGTGAATGACCTTGGTGAATATGGATACTCCTCCACCTGCAGTGTTGTGGTCTTAGTTTGTTGCCCAACATGTGTGATAAGGGTTGTAGGCAGATATTACAGGTATGCTCTCTGGAGCATTGAACCAGGTCCCAGTTACTGCACAGATATCAATCCCCATTTGTACGTGTGCCTCAAGAGAGTGCCTTTTTAGGTTTAGACTTCTAGCATTGAGTCACATTACAGTCAGTTTTGCATGCTTGTATCTGTTACAGTGGTGGATTTGTCCTTTGAACCTTGCCTAGATAAGGCACTATGGGGGTGCCAAGAGTTCTAGCCTGTAACCTGAATCCCAGAGGCAGCAGGTGCAGACCATCTCTGGCAGAGCATCGTGGTTTGTACATTATGTCATCCCAGGCAGACAGATACTGGATCCTTTTTGAATGACATCAGATGCTTAGCCACTTGTTGAAGTCATTGCTGTGTATATCTATGTGAGTGAGTGTTTATATGTATATATACGTACATATATATATCTCCATATATGTATGTGGATA
>NC_056735.1:904036159-904143659 GCF_019279795.1 Protopterus annectens
ACTATACCTACAGTTAACACCTGAACAACTGGACACTGTATGGGCCACCCATACAAATGACAATCATTGCCTGCAACAAATACCCACAGAGAGGTCATAGGAAAAACACCACACACAGGTTTGCAGAAATGGAAAACCTTTAATCTAATCTAACCTTTATGACAGTTCTATATGCCATGTCATATAGCTGTTCAGACACTGACAACCATATAAACAGAGTAATGCAAATGTGAAACAGTTACACTAATACATCAGTCTGGAAAGGTTCACAGCTGTTGCTGTCCAGGCCAAACCCTTCAAATTATACAATAGTGAAGACAGACTGGGCCACAGGATGCAAAACAATCACCAATATGTATTGCAGTTGTATAATTCAGCAGCCTCTATCTACACTCTGTACAAACTCAGTAGGTGGTAAAGACGTCATGTGACCAAATGGGCTGTAACAGTTACATAACAAGGCATAATTGACAACATCACGAGCACACTGACAAACAGAGCAGTCTGTATGACAGGAGGCAGGAGGCTTGCATTAACCCATTCATGTAAGTAATGTAAATATAAGTGAAGTATATGGTACTGTACATCCAGATACCTTAAGGCAGCTCACCCCTGATACCCCCACATTTTGTAACAGCCTAGGTCATTTATGGTGCTCCCCCTAGACTCAATAATACAGGGTCATATACAACTGTTACATACACTGGCCTTTGGAGTGCATAAGGGCACACATGTATTGTGTAGGTGACGCCCACACATATATGGCCCCAGCCCCACTGTATGTGTGGGGGATACAACAGCAGTGGACTGATGGCAGCAATGGCAGTGTGATATACTCACAGCCCACTACAGAACAACCCCAACAGCATGACATATGTGCAAAGCTTGGTATGTAGGTGGAGGACAGAGGCTGGAACACAGGCCCATATGTGGACAACTGTTGCCATACACTAAGCAAGTTGCTGGTGCTATAGGATAGTCTGCAACATACCCTTAGTCAGGGAATTGAGGTTAGAAACTGAAATGGATGTAGCCATGTATTGATAGCACTCAACACGCACACTGCCAGTGTAATATGTGCCACAGGACCTGTGTGGTGGACAGACAAAACATGATAGGCATACCTCTGGCCAGCAAGAGGATAGGCCCACAGTTGTGAGCATTCCAAGGTAAACTAGTATGTACACACACACCGTGTAACACCAGTACTATACAAAGCATAACACAACTCTACTCACATTCTGTCTGTAGTTTTCTGAACCTCCTACAAATATGTAGCTGCCCTGAGTGTGCCGGTTCTCCTATAAGAGGTATTGCTACCTGCTGTCTGTAACACTGATGCCCACACACAGGAAGGATGTCCATCACACAGGAAATGTAAAGGGACCACGCCCACATGATGTAGGGATTTACTGTGGGTGGTTGCCATGACGGTGGTAATTGGAATTCCTACACATGTGTAATCATATATATATGGCTATCTGGATAAGTATATGTACATATATTTCCACCATATATCCTGGACATGGAGTGTAGCCCTCCCCTATCCCCTATAGTCCAAAAGTCATAGTGCAAGGGGATATCAGGTATGTATAGCAGGTATATTAGTAGACTACTGCTACTGTCATTGGGATTGTCTTCACAGACATGGTGTGTGTGGGAGGTCACATCTGCTTATAACATGTGTGCCATTGGCTACTGACAGACATCCTAAGGACATCATTGTAAAGTACCACTGCTAGCACGTAATGCCCCTGTGGACTGCAGCAGAGATATTAGCCAATATATGTGGAAATTATGATACACTCTGTACAGTCCAGAGGTATACACATAAGCCCTTAGTGCAAAACATGTGTACCATGCCTGACAATATGGATGTAGACAGCCATGTATATGGGTATAACACATAACGACTGGTATACATTTGCCACTATAGGTTATCCATTCACACACCCCTCGTCTGGCCTGACACATAATGACTGCTGGTACAGGGGTGCCATGGCCACATACTACCCACTAGATATTGACATACATCTGTACAGCATCCCACTGCTCTGTCAGACATACATGACTGTTAAATGAGGCCCAGCAGCAGTACATCTGGCAAGTATCTGCACATGGCATCTCACTGGGTAAGTACACTAAGCTGCTAGGCATGTAACAATGCACTGTGCAGGCTATAGGCAGACTGGGTCAATACTGGCCTACATCTCGTATGGGGGAATGCACATGTACCTGCATATATAGCAGGCTCAACAGGCATGTCACAGCACAGGGTAAGATACACCTGTGTGAAAGTGCATAACCACAACCAGTGTGAGCACAGCCACAGATACATATAGTAAGCTAGCCTAATATTACAGTATATGAACTATCTGTTCTACACCATCCTCATATGTGCTACTCACAGACTGACCCTACATATACTGGACTGCTACACAGTTTGATCTGATGGCTGTCTGTGGTACGGGACATGTGTTTGTATGGCCCTACAAACATGTATGCCAATACGGTACCATACAGTGGAGCAGCATGTAACATCAGATAGGATGGGAACTAGAACAATGACATCTACCACAGTCTGTACACAGGCTAAAGTACATATTAACAATACAAACACTGTCTACATTCACCATATGTTCACAGACCTCAGTACTGTACAAACATCCACAGAATGCCCAGGTTAAGCCATGAAATATAACCGCTACTGTACATAACATGTGTAGCAGTCTGATATATCACTGGCTTGTTATCAGGTATGATGACACTAATTATGGTGTACAACACATATGCACCACTTCATGCACAACATATGTACAAAAGTCGACAGAGGTGTGGCTGGAAGCACATACACAGGGCCAATATTGACATGTTGCTGTGATAACCTCATACATTTACTGTTGTAATGGAGTTTGATGCAACATATGTCCTATTAGGGATATGAAGTCAGTAATTATCATGACTTTCACCATCTACAGACTGCAATCCTCACACTACCTTCTGTAGTCCACAGATAGATGTTCCATGGGTAACACATGAAACCAAAGGCACAACACTGCCCAGGCTGTAGATGACCCTGCAAATGGGGATTCATCCTAAACATGGAACTGACATGGCAGGTATTGAGACATGTATGACAGCCATATCCACACACAAACACTGTTAAACCAACATTACTCCAAATGCAGTATAGCAGCACTTACAGTCTGTTCAGGTCAGGCATATCCCCCTCCTGTTTGTTGCCCTCTTTCCACAGTGTATGTTGTTAGAGGTAAATCCCCAATCCATTTGAGATGCTGTTTGCCAAACAACAGATCTAGTTCCTGCTCACAGTGAATGTAAAGGGCCAACACCACCATGATGTTCCTAAATACTGGAGTGTATTTCCATGCAATTGGCTATGGGAATGTTACCACAGCTGTTCCACATGCAATCAGCTAGGGGAGGGCTGCAATTTGTGCAGAGGCCATCAGCTGTTCATGAGCATCACTTAAAATACACATGCTGCTGTCTAAGTAAAGCAGGTGTAGGTCTTCACATCCACCAGAGAGGGAGTGGGAGAGGCAGACAGAGGCAAAGACATGTCAGGGAGGGGTAATTGAGTAAAACTGAAGCATGTTTGTGTCACATACCTACCAGTACAGGGTATCAAACCCCTGATAAATATGCAGTGCTATCACAGTTCAATGCAGTTATTGGATGTGCCACATGAGTTACCTGCTGTGGAGCACTCAGAACATATATGTGATGGTGAGTGATATCTGCAACAGGGATATGGTAGCTATGCAGTATGTGACATACACATGCCTGTCCGCATGAACAGGTGCCAGCATCAACACAGCCACACTCTCACAGGGACACACACACATTGACACATTTGGCAGGGCCAGGAGTACAACTCATCAGTAGTGGGATTGCCACAACACATCACTGTGCAGGTTTCACATGCACCACACGGGTCATACGGAGGTTGTTTGGGCAAAGGGTATGAGGAGGTGTCTGACATCAGACAGCATGCTTCAGTATGCCCATGGGGGTTGTAGTGAGTGTGGATGTGAACATACACACCATACAACACACAGACAAACACACAGGGTGCCAGTACTGACATGCATGGGTTTATGTGTGTACTGGTGTCTGGTGGTCGACTGTGCCAGCAGGCTTTACTAGGATAGGTGATGGGTATATGTTCACATCAGGCCACATGACAATGGTCTGCATTGTGGCTCAGCACTGTAGTTTCTGCATTTGCCCACAAAGGTGGGTATTGTATCCCCCATCCATTCACCTGGGTGACTATTGTGTGTGGCCAATGCTGTGCATCACTTGCCATGTATGCGTTCCTTAGTCCAGGACATGGATGGTGTCTGGGATGTGCACATCTCCCACATGCATGTACGGTGACATGTGGAACTGTACCTGGGGTGTCTGGCCCATGTTGTGAACACTGATTATCATCAGATGTACCAGTCTTGCCCACCTGTGGTGGGAAGTGGTAAATGGCATCAGGTTTACCCTGCACTTACATTGATAGCATGCTAACAGCATTCTCTGGTGTCCGTGGCATCTGTCCATACAGGGCATGTTGTCAGGTATGGTATGTCTGTTGTGGGTCACGTGATGGCACCACAGGTGGTGCAGGTGTCCATTGGGGAACATGGGGGTGGTGCACTGTCTGCATGTATGTGCATATTGGACAGATGGACAGGGTGACATGCCTTCTGTAGCCCACTGCTATCACTCCGTAGTTACTATCAGTGGCCAATATGCAGTGTATTACCCAGATATTGGCTGTTGCCTCAGCATGTGTGTATGTGTATATGAGACATGGGTTGAGAGTGTGCTCTGGGTAATACTGAGGTTGATAACTGTGATTGCCTGGCCTTGATGTCACATGTATGGGTATGGCTTTGCACCCCCAGCCTCTCAGCTATTTCACATCTGTTATCCTTGTATGGTGGACATTGTGATATACAGTAGGGCCACCATATAAGAAATATGCAAAACCCATTCCACATTGGCCAAAGGTGTCACACACTCACAACCACCTCTACACAGGTTGCGAGTTACAAACACACAAACACACATGTCGCGTCTGGGAGTAGAACCTAACTAGCTTATTACACTACAGCACTATGCAGTTATAGTATGTGCCATGGACATTACTGGAGTACTCTTTCCCCAAAAGTGTATTTCACAATGAATGACATCAGCAGGATTGCCAAAGTAGGCCATTTGAAATGTAGTGTGTGTGACTAGCCTAAAATGCATTGCTCCCTACACAGACAGTGACACACACAGAAAACATCTACAACCAACATGTGTGGGTACAAAACCCCTAACAGAGGTCTATATCACACTACATCATGGAGCTGTTATAGGACGCACCATGGGGATTACTAGAAAACTCCTTCCCCAAAGGTGTATTTCACAATGAATGACATTGGAGGATTGCCAAAGTAAGCCATTTGAAATGTACTGAGTGTGACTAGCCTATAATGCATTGCTCCCTACACAGACATTGAAACACACACAAAACATCCAGAACTGCAAGGGGTAGGGATGGAACCCTACCACAGTTTTAAATCACACTACAGCAGTACGCAGTTACAGGACATGCTACAGAGATTACTGGGCTACAAACTTCCCAGAGGTGTATTTCTAGGTGGGTGACATCAGCAGCCTTGCAAAAGTTGAGTATATGAATTGTAAGGAGTGTGAGTACCCTAAAAAGCATTGCTCTCTACACAGACAGGGTCCAACAGACACTCACACACACACACACACACACACACACACACACACACACACACACACACACACACAGTTTCTATGTCTGGGATTAGAAACCTACCTATTTTATCACACTACAGCAGTACACAGTTACAGGACACACTACAGAGATCACTGGACTACAACCTTCCCAGAGGTGTATTTCTAGGTGGGTGACATCAGCAGCCTTGCCAAATTTGAGTATATGAATTGTAAGGAGTGTGAGTACCCTAAAAAGCATTGCTCTCTACAGAGTCAGAGACAGACAGACACGCACACAAACACACACTCACACAGTTGCCAAGTCTGGGGTTAGAACTCCTACCTAATTAGTTTATCACACTAGAGCAGTATGCAGTTATGGGACGCACCACAGAGAATACTGGGCTGCAACTCTCCCAAAGGTGTATTTCACACTGGATAACCTCAGCAGGCTTGTTATAGTAGGGCTACAGGGAGGGCAGTGTGTGCATGGGCCATAATCCATTCATCTAGGGGTTGACACATGACATGCAGGCACACACGGGGTCATATGTCACAGGTACGTGTATCCAGCTACTAGATGACTACTTCCTTGTACAGGCATGTTGCACAGCTGGCATGTGCACCACATAGTCTGCAATGCTGACAGATACTGGTGGCTAGTATCTGCAGTGAATGACATCTGTACCTCATGTGTTTGGGGCCCTTTGGCTGTGTGCTGGATGGGACAGGCCTGGATGGCTCCTTGTCATGGTCACCCTCTTCCACACATCTATGTCCATCTACCTTTGCCTTATTATAGTGTGTTGTCCTTACATATATGTCTGTATTCCTATCCACTGTGTGTGCAAGGCATGAATGGTGCATACTAACAAGTGTCTGCACTAACTGCAACTGCCAAATATGTCTGGTCCTCTGGTGTTTGCAGACATGGCCTTCATGTGTTTAAGTGTGTGAGCATGCCCAGTATGACCTTTCAGTATGTTGTTAACTGACATTGACTTCATTTCTCTGTGTGTGAGCATGCGCAGTATGGCCATCTGTATTGCATGTGTGGATCAAGTCCAGGTAGTTTGTACTGCAGTACTGACGTTTGTGTTGTACACAGACAGGTAGCATGCTGTGTCTGCAGGGTATCCATCGATCATTTGGCATTGACTGTTGCTAAATTTCTGCTTAGCGTGGGGGGGGGGCACCTGACTGTTTCTACATTTCTACACAGGTTTGGGGAGGGCACACCTGACTGTAACTATATTTCTATGTAGGATGGGGGCACACTTGACTAATTCTACATTTCTACACAGGATTGGTGGGGGCACACCTGACTGTTACTATATTTCTACGCAGGATGGGGGGAGGGCACACCTGACTATTTCTACATTTCTACACATGATTGGGGGGGGGGGCACCTGACTGTTACTATATGTCTATGTAGGCTGGGGGGGCACACCTGACACTTGTACACATTTGCTAGGACTGTACTGGTATGTCAGGTACTCCATTTCAGATTGTAGTCTTACCTATCGTGCTGGCTACAGGCATACCACTGTACTACAGTTCTTAGCTTTTAATTACTTACTTATTAGTTTCTGACTTCCTAGCCTTCACAACTGACATCCCACTGCCTGGCCTGCTGTAATCTGTCTGTGTAGGCCAGGGGGGAGGTTACCCATAGGCCTCATTCAGAGGCCATAGTACAGCATTTGTTTGTGTTTGTCTACACCTGTCCTGCTGGCTGTGACTGTTGTTGGGTATGTGACCCCCCCGACTGGCATGTGTGAGTCATTTACCTTGTGGGGTGTCCCAGTATTGAGGGTGGTGCTGCAGGGCTGCCTATGTTGGATGCACATAGTGCACTCCCTACACATGGTTAGGCACAGGTAGTATAATGTTTGATACTCTTACACTGTTGGGACCTGACTCACATGCTGGGGAAAACTAGGATTCACTATCCTTCCCTTCATTTGCATAGGATTGCCTGCTAATGCATAGTTACATGTGTCACACTGAGCCTCCCCCCTTAGCAACCACTACTCACTGGCCAGGAAGTCTTCTGCCTGCCATTGACTTGCATGGCAGAAATACTGATTTTAGTTAGAATGCTTATTTTAGGTTTATTTTCTTATTTTCCCCCCAATCCTGTTTGCGTGCTGCTGCCCTATGCTTAAACAGCCGAGATCGGCTAAAAAAATAAAAGTTGACTTTTTTATTTTTTTCTATGGTTTGCAATGCCAATGGCCTTATACTTGGCCATTGTACATTGTTGGTGCCTTGCTTTACATAATTTACTCGTGAGTGTAGGTTCATAGATTAGTAGGTTCATAGATTAGTACTAGGCTAACTGCAAATTATATTCTCTGGCTAAACCCCTGTTTTTTTACTGTAATACTCACTGGAACTTTCTGGACACCAGTGGGTATCTACTTGTATTCTACTTTAACTTTTATCTTGTAACAATTCATAATATTGCTTTGCAGGAATATTAGTTTATTTTCTCTCTCTGTCTCACACACACACACACACACACACACACACACACACACACACACACACACACACACACACACACACACACACACACAGACACAGACACACACACACACACACACACACACACACACACACACATATAGATATAGCTATGGATACAGATATAGAAAATGAGTAAAGGCAATTGTGCATTTGCAAGCAAAATGCAGACACCAGGTCACTTCTGTGTTTGCACTCTGTACTCTGTTGGGGTTTGTGACACTATGCCACCGGGATCCGCCCTCCTCTCCACAATAGGCACACTTGTCTTCTCCAAGCCAGCTCCAGGAGATGTGCAGGCTACTCATGGAACCAAGGTTCTCTGGGTCATAGTCAGGCCATCTACACCAGTATGTTATTACTGATTTTACACTAGTTGTAGCATTGAGCAACCAAATATCTGGGACATTATTTCTGCCTTTGTCACTTATGGATCTAATTTTAATCAGATTGATGGTACAGTGAGATATAAATTAGTTTTATTTTGGACTAATTCTTATATGGATCAGGCAGACAGTTTACATATTTTGACTTTGTTATTTGTGTGAAAAAACGAGCCAGCACTCCACTCCATGACACAGGCGAAAGTTATTTTATTTAAACTTCAAGACAGCAGAAAAATACATAACCGTACACCAACATGGTTGTACCGTTTTCGGCAAAGCCTTCATCAGCAATCAAACATGATGTAGAAAGTGAAGACAAAACCTAACATGCTGTCTTCCAACTTATACAAAATTCGGATGGAATGCATGGAGCACCCTCTAGTGCATCCATCAATAATGC
Source organism: Protopterus annectens (assembly GCF_019279795.1). Lineage (NCBI taxonomy): Eukaryota > Metazoa > Chordata > Ceratodontiformes > Protopteridae > Protopterus > Protopterus annectens. The sequence goes on from NC_056735.1 coordinate 904,045,229, forward strand.
ACTAATTCATCAATACATGAAATATAATAAAAATAAACACAAATATCCCCAAAAATATATAAAATTCCCCATTGTAACACCAAACATATAAATTGGATGATTCAAAAATGATCATTCAAACCAGGGGGAAAAAAGAGTCCCTAGTTTGATGAACCACATTTTTTTCTTTGTAGGTGAGCCTATCATGTAAAACATGAGATTGTACGTGTCTGTCCTTAATGTGATCAATAACCATAAAACAAAAATTGCCCATAGGGTGTTTAGAAATATGTTTATATAAAGAACTGGACCCTTTTTGTTTTTTATATCACTAAGATGCTCCCCTATCCTGACTTTAAAAGGACAGGAAGTTTGTCCAACATAAAATGCTCGACAATTGCACTGGACTAAATAAATCACCCAGGAAGTACTGCAATTGGCAAAACATAAAACCTCATAAACTTGTGGGCAATTTTTTGAAGAAAAGGTCCGGCATTTTAAAACCCTGGGGCAATAGGTACAATGACCACATGGGTAGCATCCAAATAAAGAACCTGCAAATAGATTAACTTGAGTGGTAGAACATGTATCCCTTTGATAAATCCTCTTATAGTGACTAAAAAGAGAACCCAAAGACCGCCATTTACGAAATGAATAATAGCACCTGTCCCCTATATAATTCTCTAAAACATTATCCACTGTGTAGCCAATTCAATGGATTGGATGAATGACATGTTGGAACAAAGGGTGTCTGTGATGGAAAGAGGAGAGTCTCTAATAGAACAAGCATTGGCTGTGATAGAATCTCTGCTGGGAGAGGAACAGCATCCTCATGGGCATAGGTCAGCCACATCATCTGCTGTTAGCCAACATGGCTGTGCATGATCACACTCCAATAGTAGAAGTACTTTCACTGAGTGTCCTGTCAGTCCTAGACATGGCAAGCCATGGAATCATGGTCTGGGGCGTCCCTGTGAAGGGAGCTCATCTAGCAGGCATCAGTCATATTGAGGTAGCAGCAGTACATCTAATCCTGGGCATGGACGTGCCAGTGCAACTACTGGTAGATCCGGTTCTCATGGTTGGGGATGACAAAGATGAACTGCCACCTCTACCATGCACGACTCACACCTGTCTGACATACCAAGACATAGAGCCAGCACAGAGCTTGGCTGTGTTCATGCAGACATTCACACACAAATTTGACCCAAGTGACCCATACAGATGCACACACAACATTTACATGGTTCAGCCGTGCAGCTTAAAACTCATTTTGTCTCACTGGCTATTTGTTGGTTTATCCAAATGTCTGCCTGCTTCTCTTTTTTACTCACACACACTCACCCACCTTTTTTCTCAGCCTAGGTCTCCTGCCCCCCCGACAACACCCTGTGCAAGTGATGATAACTGTGCCATATCCTTGTTTTCTATCTTTTGGATTCAGAGATACATAAGCTTTGTGTCTGATGCTTAGGGTGCATAGTTGACTTAGTGATTAGTATATCTGCATTTGTAGTGTTGAACTGGTAATTTTACCTTTGACCTATATTTGTAGTGAATGATCTGATAACAGTTGTGAAGTCAGAAATTGCAGTGTGTGTCATTACTTTCTAACTTCTCTCTTTAATGATTTTCTAGTACAAATGTATGATGCTAAACTGAGGGCATGCAGTGATCATCCATACTTCTGCAAGGTATACTGTGTGAATCTTTGATGTCTGAGGCCTACAGTTTAATAATGGACACATATAAGTCACACAAATCTCTGCTGTCACATGTTAAGACCATTTCTGTAATAATATCCCACCTTCTACTTGCTTACAGTACAAATTAGGGAAATACAAGGATATGCGACTCATTCAAACGATTACAAAATATACTCCAGGATCAAGAATTACCTTGTAAATACATCAGTTGACACAGTTTTAGTTCAGGGTTGACCCTGTCTGATGCAAGTAGTACACAGCCAATACATAGGGAGGTAAAGGCTGTGTAAGTTGCCTGGCATCAATGTTACTATATGTATCTACATAGAAGGAAGGTTTTAGGCCCCTAGGTGGTGATTGAATGTGCTTTGCATTACTTCTTAGCCAATGCTAGGGCATACTGAGCATGCCTACATCTGTCTACACCCACAGCAGTAGGTGGTTCCCACTCTGACTCCTCATCTGCCTGTGGCTATGGTGACCTTGGCATTGGTGGTTGGATGTGTGCCCCTTCCCCTTGCTGATCCTGCTGAAGCTGTTTTCTCAGTATGATATTGTGTAGCATGGCACATACTTTGAATATTTCTGTACATGTACATGGATTATACTACAGGGTTCCCCCAGATGTATCTATGCACCAGAACCACGACTTCAGCAGCCCAAATACATACTCTATGATATTTCTGTTTTGATCATGTGTCTCATCATGGTGCTCTTCCTTGGGCGTGTGTGCATTTCTAATGGGTGTCATCAGCCATGGTTACAGTGCATAGCCTGCATCCCCCAGCAAATAACCCTGTGGGATATGACCCCCAGCAAATATCTTGTACAGTTAGGAGGTGTGCCAGATATGTGAGACATTGGTAACTCCCAGGGTTGCCAGCACACATGTTCAAGATGATTTCCTTGGCATTACACATGACTTGGCAGTTGACAGAGTGGTAGCCCTTTCTGTTTATGTAGAGCCTACCCTGTTGCCCAGGTGATGCCTTAATTTGTATATGTGTGCAATCTATGGCACCAAGTACTTCAGGGTAGTGTGTTATAGGGTAGAACTCCTACATATTTCTGTCCCTCTCCTCGAGGTATGGGGAAAATATATATAGTCATTGGCATGTTAGAGCATAGCATTCAGGAATTAATGGAGGATTGTGGATACCGATGCCTGTGATACCCCCAGCATGTCCCCTGTTGGTCTCTGAAAGGTACCTCTAGCTAAGATTCTAAGTGCTGCACACACCTTTGTTTCCACTGGGATGGGTTCTCCTTGGTTGGCTCTGGCTCTGAGTTCAGGATGGCAGAGGTCATAGAGCTCCTGTAAAGTGTCCCTATCCACACTGTGGTGCTCTACAATTTCTACATCATGTAGGTTCTGAAAAGTTAAACAGGGCCTGAAAACTCTTCTCCTTCTTAGCCTAGGCCTATTGGCTGCAGCAGCATTGGCTTCAACCTGCAGCTCATACAAATAAATTAAAGCAGCAGCAGCTCCCAAAACTCTGCCCATGTAGACTCCTTTGTATACCAAAAGGTTTAGGAATTCGCAGGAAAAAACAGTATGGACTCTACATGGTTGGTTTATAGCCTTTTGAATAGCTAAACCATGTTGGATTGGCTAATTAGCATGCAATTCAGTTGCTTATGCTTTATTAGCATGCCATAATGTTTGCCTTGTTTGTGGGGTGCTACTCACCTCTACACGGTACTTACTGAATCTAAAACTCATTGCTGCCGTGTAGGGTTTATTGAATCCCCTCATTGGTCTTTAAATTTTAAAAATTAAAGTTTAACAAAGAATCATACCCCTCAACCGACTCCGATTTTGGAGAACATCAATGAGTTTGGCTCATATTTTTGCCCTGTCTCATAAAATTATTGATTCCTGGTAAATCACTGAAGATTACAATCAGTCAATAATGCCAAACATTACATTTTCATTATTTTGCTCAGAAAAATGCATGTTGTTGCAAAACCTGTTGTTCTGCCACCTCTCTAAATCAGTTACAGTACTATTTAAAATTGTCCCTGATGTTGGGCCTTTGTGCCCCAATTATTTTTGGCTTTCTCAAGGTGACCATTTTGTTACATGACCTAAACTGGAACACTTAAGCTGCAGCCTATTTATAGGCCTACAGCCCTACACTAATCCCTGTGCTCTACATGTGGAACATGCCTTGCATCACTAAATTCAAAGATTCTGGGGGACATCTTTACAAAAATAGGGACAGATTTTAAATATTCCTTTTCTAACCTTAGAAAGTTGCTAGAATAACAGGATTTTGTGTTAGCATGCATTTTCTGAAGGATATGAAGCCTACAACTCAAAAGTATGACATTATTTAGTTGGTTCAGTCCTCAGTGATTTACCAGAAAACCATAATTTTTATGAGGATCAGATGCAGACCAAAATATGAGGCAAAAATCTGGACATTCTGGACAGGTGAGAGGTATGCTATCTACCAAGGGAATTGACTACATGGGTAATTTGCTGAGAAAATCATTTTCTTCTCTGTTCATTACCAGTGTGTCTGTTACACAGAACTCATTCCACAGAATCCACATGGTGTGATACTGGGTGAGGAAAGGTCACAGAGCAGTAAATAATGGGGGGGGGGGCAAAGGATCAAAAATGGGGACACTTTTTAAATACTGCTTTTACAAACTTAGAAAATTGATAGAATAACAAGTTTTACATTAGCACACATTTTCTGAAGGGTATTAAGTCTGAAACTCAAATGTCTGTCAATATTTTCTTACTTGAATACTCAATGATTTGCCAACTATTTGCTAGAAAACCATAATTTTATGAGAAATTGACCAAAAATATGAAGCAAAAATGTGGACATTCTGCAAAAATCTGTACATTTAACAGCATACCTCTCAAGTTCCCAACACAAGAAATCTAGACAAAGCCAAAAATAATGGGGGGGGGGGACAAAGGCCCAAAAATATGGACAATTTTAAATATTCTTAATATAAACTTAGAAAGTTGCTAGAATAAAAGGTGTTTTGTTAACATGAATTACCTGAAGGATATGACACTCAAACATCTACTATTTAGTGACTTCAACCCTTAATGACTTACAAGCAAATCACAAGTTTTATGAGGAACAGACTTAGAATGTTGTTGTTGTTGGTCTTTTCAGCTTTTCCCAGTTAGGGGTCGCCACAGCGGAACTCCGGTCCGCTAATGATTGGCAGTAGATTTTTATGGTGCCGAGTTGCCAGCCCGACACCCAACCTTCAGCGAATGCACGACCATTAACGCATGTCTTTCGAATGCCACGGCCACGGGGAGGACATGCAGACTCCACACAGAAGGCACTCCAGCCAAGAATCAAACAGGAGAACCTCTTGCTGTGAGGCAACAATGCTAGTGCTGCACCACCGGGCTTCGAGGAAAAGACTTGGAATATGAGCCAAAAATCTGGACATTCTGCGAAAATCTGAGAAGTATATTTAAGAGGTATGATCAAGAGAGAGAGAGAGTGAGAGCAAGAAACTGTGTATGTGAGAGATCAGGAGAGAGAGAGCGATCGTGAGTTAATGCATGTATGAATGAGGAAATGAGTGTGTGTGTGTGTGTGTGTGTGTGTGTGTGTGTGTGTGTGTGTGTGTGTGTGTGTGTGTGTGTGTGTGTGTGTGTGTGTGTGGGTGAGAAACTGGGAGAGAGTGAGAGTGATGTGTGGGTGACTACATGTATGAATGAGGGAGGGACTGTGTGTGTGAGAGATCAGGAGAGTGAGAATGATCGTGTGTGAGTGAATGCATGTATGAATGAGGGAGTGACTGTGTGTGTGAGAGATCAGGAGAGTGAGAGTGATCGTGTGTGAGTGAATGCATGTATGAATGAGGAAGTGACTCTGTGTGTGTGTGTGTGTGTGTGTGTGTGTGTGTGTGTGTGTGTGTGTGTGTGTGTGTGTGTGTGTGTGTGTGTGTGTGTGTGTGTGTGTGTGTGTGTGTGTGTGCACATGTGAGAGATCAGGACAGAGTTAGAGCAATTGAGCAAGACTGTGTGTATGTGTGTGTGTGAGAGAGAGTGAAGAGTGACAGCGAGCGTGTGATCCCCTAGCAGTGATTAAGATGTTTGTGCATACTTCTCAACTTCTTACAGCAAGAAATCTAGAAAAGGCTATAAATAATATATATATGTATGTGAGAGATCAGGAGAGAGAGAGAGCGATCGTGAGTTAATGCATGTATGAATGAGGAAATGAGTGTGTGTGTGTGTGTGTGTGTGTGTGTGTGTGTGTGTGTGTGTGTGTGTGTGTGTGTGTGTGTGTGTGTGTGTGTGTGTCTCAGAATGAGAGACGAGTGAGAGTAATCCCTGGCAGCAGCATCAAGAGGTTTGTATATCTAACAGTCTGCAACACTCGTTTTATTTCATTTAAATTTGTTTTGGGGGGGCAAGTAAACATTTTTCTAAAGTAATCCGCTCGGCCATCCAATAGACACAGATCGATAGATACCTGCTCAGCTTATATTTTTATTCTTGGACTACTAAAGGAGCTCCTCTTCTTATCATGGATATAACTGTCCCACCACCTGCTTTGTTTATATTCTGACTGTGGACCTAGCAGAATCGTTTGTCATCCACAAAACTGCCTGAAGTTTTTGTTTTGGTTCACTCACTGAAGCAGCACTATGAATGCCGGAAACCATTCAGACTAAACCGGGACATTTCTGCGTCCCAAAGACAATGTGGGACTGGCCTCCTGGAAAAACTGGGACCATTGGTCACCTCTCTCCAAATGTTGAGCAAAGACATTAAGGGGCATGCAAATGACTAGGTACATTATAACTGATGTATAATGTCTGCAACTGGGAGTGTGGGTATGGTTTGTGATGTAAACTGCTTGCATCTAGGATTGTGTCGGTGTGGTTTGTTTTCATTTATATAAATGTATGATTGCTTATGTTGCAAGTGATGGTTTAATAAAGATGTTTCTTGTTTAAAAGGGTCAGGAATTGAATAATTTATGTAATGTTATTAGGTTATATGATATATAGCAATATATGTGAAGTATAATGTTTGTTAATGTTAATTTGTTAATACAGTTTGATTACTAAGTAAAAAATGAAAGAGAAAAAGTATCACACTGGACACAAAAAATGTAGGTTAGCGCTTTCGTTTATATAATACATAAACTTCTTCAGACAAAATTACATGGGAAATAAACATTTAAATAAACAATTAAGAAATGACATCATTTCCTATCCAAAGAGAAAGCCTCATTATCCACCAAAATAAAAAACATGCCTCAAAATAAAAAAATCTCCAACTACAAAATAAATTACATATATCTAAACATCAACATTTTCTTAGCAAAGCAAGTGCTTGAAAATAATAAATAAATACAAAAATAAGCAAAATCCAAAATTAATACTCAAAGAACAATATATACAAAAACGTTAAAAAAGTTTTTATAGAAACACAATGATAATTATCTTCATAAAGCCTTCAGTTTCAAAGCACTCATGATGGAAATAGTGTCATTCAGTCCTGGCAAAACTGAAGCATTCAACTTGAGTTGCCATAAAAATTCTTTTTCCTCAAGTTGTAAGGAAGCCGGACCTCCCCTATTATTTTCGGCAACCTTATCAATAATCAAAAAGCAAAATTCATGTGTAGGAAAAGATAAAATATGTCTAGCTAAAGCATTTGTAATATTTGCTTTAGTGATGGCATAACAATGTTCATAAATTCGGTTTTTAAAGGCCCTATCGGTTTTGCCAACATAGAATGAAGGGCAATTTCAACATAATGCCAAATAAACCACCCCTCTTGTATTACAATTGTATTTATCCAATAAATAATATTTTTTACCATTTATCATAAACAAATTGGTTACCAGTATGAACTTACACCAACTTACACCAATGGCAGGATCCGCATTTAAACATCCCGCAATGCGGGCGGTGACATTTATAATTAGCTGTTTTCAAAAATAGCCTTAAGATTCCTACCTTTTTTAAAAGTTACAAGGGGTTGTTCCCCCACATATTTTCTTAATGCACTATCCTCCACTAAGAAATACCAATTCTTACAAATAATGGCTTTCAACAAGGATGCATCTTTAGAAAAAGTGGTGATAAAACTCAAGTTAACAAAATCCTTGCTTTCATAGACAAGCTGTTGTACTAAAGGAATCAATATGTTAGATGGATTTACAGTATCATTGGGGCACTCAATACACTCATTCTCAAACAAATTTTTATAACTGAGAATTGGTTTAAAATAACCATGTGCCCTTTTAGATGAAACTTCTAAAATAAGTTCCTCTAACAAATTAAGAGGGTAGCCCCATTTCATAAACATATTTCTTAACAAGCTACACTCATCCAAGAAATCTTCCTCCAGTGTTACCATCCTAGCCGCCCTTACTAGCTGTCCTTTAAAAACACCCCTTTTCTGATGAAAGGGGTGGCAGCTGGAAAAGTGGAGGAATGCATTCGAATAAGTGAGTTTTCGAAAAATCTTAGATGTAAATGCATGTAATACAAAATTCTTAACTAATTTTACATCTAAAAATGAGATCTCATCTTCTTGAAAATCCCATGTGAAATTTAAGAAATTAGTAAAACTAGTCACCCTTTCAATAAATGATTCTGCAGAAGATCTGTCACCCTTCCAAAGAATAAAAATATCGTCCAAATAACGGGTGTACCAGGCAGCCCTACCCTGGAACATGGGGTCTTTAAATAGAAATTGCCTTTCCCAAAATGCCATTACTGTATTGGCAAAAGTTGCACCACAAGGGGACCCCATGGCTACACCCGTTTGTTGTAAATAAAATTCAGACTCAAAAAGGAAATAATTATTGGCTAATACTAATTCCAATAAGTATATGACCAAATCGATCTGATCTCCATCCATCTTCTGATCTAACAAAAAATCCCTGACCCATTCACATCCTAGGTCTTGTGGTATACAGGTGTAAAGGTCACATACATCGATGGTAAAAAAGTTTAAATCTCCATCAAAAGAAAAAACACTTAAAGATTCCAAAAAAGCCCAGGAATCCTTGCAAATTTGTTTCTGATTTTTTAGTAAATCTTTTAGTTTACAGTCAACGAATCTGGCACAACCATAAGTGATAGACTGCCTACCATCAATAATGGGGTGAAAAGGGGGTTTATTCAAGTTCTTATGCACTTGATTACTTGTTGTATAAATGTAAATTTGCCTGTGTCACAACTGATAATTCAATAAAGGTGTTTAAAAAACAGAGAGAGAGAGAGAGAGAGAGAGAGAGACAGACAGACATGCAAAGAATTCTTGTGAAGGCAGTAGTTTATCTTGAGCATTAGACTGCGGTGGTGGTGCTGCAGTAGCGTTGTCGCCTCACAGTAAGATGTTGTCCTGTTCGATTCTCAGCTAGAGCGTCTTCTGTGTGGAGACATGCGTGAATGGGTGTACCTTCGTTGAAGGTTGTGCATCAGGGCCGGCAACTCGGCATGTAAAAATCTACTGCCAATCATTAGCGGACCGGAGTTCCGCTGTGGTGACCCCTAACAGGGAAAAGCCGAAAGACACAACAACAACAACAGTTTATCTTGAGCATTACATGAGCTGTAATAATGCCCTCTAGTGGGGACAGTGACTATTGACTACAATGAAAAATAAAATATAAGTAAATATGTTATCTTTGCAATGCAAGTTAATCTGGTAGCTGAGGTAAACTAAGATGATTTCAGAGTAAATAAACAAAAATATATATAGCAAAAATTCTGAGAAACATAAAGATAGTCAAGTATAATATGACACTAAATGCAATATAAGTAGGTGATGATCTATGAAGTCAGATAACTGAGCAAAAAATATTACTACAGGTTCAAGACAAACCATGGAATTAAGAAATTATTGCTTATACTAAGAAGAGTCATCATTAAAAATTATAACCAGTATAATTACTCACTCTTTCTTTGTCTATTACTTGATTTATCCTATTCTGGAATGCATTGGTCCAGAATCTATCCTATCAAGCACTAGGTATAATGCAGATAAACCACATGTAAACAGGATACTAGTCTATTACTGGATTCAAACACAGACACAGATTGCTGTTGCCAGTTACAATGTAAACACTTGTTGGTATACCCATGCACAGACACACAAACCTACATATACACAGATACAGATACACAGACACATGCATTCAAATAAAAAAACTCATACTCTACTATAAACAGCTTAGAAAATGTCCAGTTTAGCTAATGTCATGTCCTTGAGATATAGGGAAAAGAAAACAGAACATGAAATGAAAAGCCACACAGACACATGAAAGATATTCACAGTCCATACAAAAAGGCAACCGACTCAGAAACTAAACTGGAGTACAAAGAGCTTTGGGATTGCATGTTAACTGCTGTACATCTGTGTTACTTGCCAGATTGGTTAACTAATTAATTAGAATAGCACAAATTATGGGAAAAGTAAATCAAATCTCAGTCCTCTGCATGTTTGGTTATTGTAAAACTCAAAAGGATTAACTACTATATGTTCATATTTTTGTTTCTTTATTTGTTTATTAGTTAGCAAACTCGGTAAATGAACTGATGCCAAGAATATTTAGTGACAACCGTCCACTCCTAAGCACCTAACAGCCTAAAGCTTAAAGCAATAAAGCTACTGCATAAGAACATAAAATCTCAGAACCTTCTGTCTGAAGACACCCTTATTAACTCATTCACTCCAGTAGAGCTCAGGATGTTTGCACTGAAACTTCCAATGGGCAGGGTTTAAGCCTTTTGACAGAATCAAATTATGTCCTCACATTTCAAATAAATGTTCATATCTCTAGAACCACTGAATTTATGAAATAAGTATAAATGGCAAACTCTTCAGCACAAACTATTTTTATAGTGGTAGTATTCTTTAGTTTCCAGATCTTAAACTGAATTTTATAAGTCATAGTAAACACAGTACCCGGGATGTATGAACATTTTTTTCCATGCAGGAGCAGTGTAGCCACTCCTGAACAGAATATGGCCACCGAACAATCATGCTGTTTTGACCTGCACGAGTGAGCCGACACTGTTCCTGCATGGAAAAGGATGCTAATTACCTCATTTGCTTGTGAAAACCATGCAAATTAGTTTAAATAGTGATCCAGGAAGCAGGCAGGTAACCATGCAGGAACAGTGTAAGGTGCAGAAATGTATTTGGCTACCTGTCAAATACATTTCTGCAAAAACAAAAATGGAGCCATGACACCTCCAATAAAAGCATTTACACTAATCTGTAGGCACGCCAATGGCTAAATATATGGCCATTGGCATTGAAAACTACTTAATTTACCTAAAAATAAAAGTTTTTTTTATGTCCGATCTCGAATGTTGAAGCATAGGGCAGCGCTGCGAAAACAGCATCATGGGGAAAACAAAAAAAAGGGAAAAGTCTATTTTAAGGGAAACCTGCATTTTGCCATTATACTATATGGCAAGCAGAATCAAAACAATGGCAGGGAACAGGGGTTGCTAAGGGGGAAGGCTCTTGTGTAGTGCAGTAACTATGGAGTAAGGCAGTGGGGTATGTTAATGAGGGGACTTATACTGAATCACAGAATTCTTCTAAGTGTCACACTGCACTTAACCGTGTAGGTGCTGTAACACCATTGTGTAGGCAGGAGGAGTAACTAACATGAAAAGGGAGTGTGTCATGCTTGCTGTAAGCACACTGGAGCCCCATTGCCCGGGTTTGTGCTTAGCTAAGCACAGCTAAGCGAGGGGGGTGTGTCTGAGGCTGCAGTCTTATTCCATGAACTGAGGAGCTTGTTCGTGCCCAGGAGAGGGCCATTTCTTGCTGTTTACACTAGCTACGGGGCTTAATCAGGAAGGATATAGGAAATAAAAGGAAATAGCAGAACAAGGGAAATGCAGTACAAATCAGCAATATGGGATTCTGCAACCCACAATGGACCATTGAAAGCACTCAATAATATACCTGGCAGGCGGCTGCATAGCTGAAAATGGGAGGAGATATAAAAATATAAAACTAAAGGGCAACAGCACAATAAAGGAGAAATGAAGTAGAAATCACTAATATGGGACTCTTGCAACTCAAAATGGGCCATGCAAAGCACACAATACAGCTGGCAGGTGGCTGGATAGCTGAAAATGGGAGGAGATGTAAAAAAAAAAAAGAAATAAAGGGCAACAGCACAATAAAGAGTGTTCTGACCCAGGGTAACCTACCAGGGGCTACATGATCTGTAGATAGTAGAGCACTACAGGCTGGACAGAGACATACTTTAGAAAATCACCGAGCTGTGCCGGCCTCAACTCTGAGCTAGAACCAACAGAGGGGAACCCATCTCAATGGATACCAAGGTATGTGTAGCCTTAAGAATTCAAGCTACAGGTACTTTCCAAAGACCTATGGGGGACATCATGGGGGTCTCACAGGCATCTGCATCCAGGGTCCTCCACCAGTTCTTGGAAGCCATGCTATCACATGCCGGTGTGCACATTTACTTCCCCAACACCTGTGAGGAGAAAACCTGCAATATGTGTCTCTTTCACCATGTAGCAGAATACCCAGAGGTACTGAGTGCCATAGACTTCACACACATCCACATCAAAGCACCACCCGGTGAACAGGGTAGGGTCTTCACAAATCACAAGGGATTCCCCTCCATCAACTGCCAGGTCATGTGCAATGCACAGGACATTATCATGAATGTGTGTGCTGACAGCCCTGGAAGCTATCACAACTCTCAGATCTGGCATTCGTCACAGCTGTACCAGGCAATTGCCAGTGGGGGCATCCCTTATGGCCATCTGGTGGGGGATGCTGGGTATGGAGAGGAGCTGTGGATGATGACACCCATCAGAAATACAGACACACCCACACAAGAATGCTATAATGAGGCACATGCACAAACTAGGATCATTATAGAGCTCATGTTTGGGATGCTCAAGTCAGTTTCGCTGCCTTGAAATATCTAGTGGAGCCTTGAAGTACTCTCCAGCCACATGTGCACACATATTCATAGCATGTGCCATGCTACACAATATGATCCTGTGGAAACAGCTGCAGCAGGAACAGCATGGGGAAGGGCCACACAGCCCACCACCAGGCACAGAGGGACTCACAGGAGGAGGCCCCTGAGTCTGCTCCCATAGGCAGATGGAGGCATGACCAGTATGCTCACACCTTGGCAAAGAGGCAATGCATAGTACACACTGTAGGGACCCCAGGGTCTGACACCTCTCTCTGACTTGTACACACAGTAAAATGGATGGCACACACATCACATTACCTGTAACTTACCATGTATAGGCAGTGTACTGTGTGCATCCAACAAAGGCGACCCTCAAGCACAGTCCTCAAAACTGCTGCAAGCACAAGGTAAGTCAGTCTTCTTAACAATAAATTAATGGAATAGTATGTTCTGCTAGCATATCTATGGTTATGCTGCATGCATGCAAGGGAATGGGGTGGCCTACTGGGTTAGCAGCACACAACTGACAGCTATGTGGGACACCAGGAAATGTCTGCCCAAAACTGGCCTCCACACACTATTCAGTAGTACCCAAGGTGGCAAATCTCACTGCAATATATGTGTGGCGACAAATAACTGGGGGGGGGGTCATAGGTCACAGGCATGGATTTCAGGGTGGGGGTCCCATAACCACCCTTCACATCCACACAGCAAGTTAGCTGTAGAAAACCATAGAGAAATGTCTGGTAAAGGAACACAAATGGTGGCAATGTTGAATTAATCCCCTACAGACTCACAGTGATAGCACAGCAGGACCAACAGTTGCAGTAAGTCTATGAAGGGTAAGATGTCTGAAACTTAAATGTATACCAGTATAATCTGACCTGGGCTCTTTATTGATATGCCTCCAGTCCCCAAGACAGGGCACAATAGTATGGTAAATGGAGCCAAAATGTAAGGCAAATATCAGCACAGTCTGTCCAAATGTGTACAGTTGACAGGTGTGCCCCCCGTATACCCACACAAATGCAGTAACATATATGTTTGCATGGAAATAGCAACATAGCACACATTGCCTGGGCTTTACCAATACACATGGAAACATGTTGCCTGTCCACAATATGCAGGGGTCAATGAGCTATGTGTACATGTGGTTAATACTGTCTGGATCTAGCCAGCATGTTCTCCTGACAATCATCTTGGACTACCCTAGGTACAGTGCTGCCTTTGACAGGGCCATGTGCAGATAACTGCAGTGCCAGCTGTTATGCACATCAATAACACACACTGCTCTGCCACAGACATACCTGGAAGTCACAGTGATATGTGGAATATACTACACATATTAGTGACATCTTGAAGGATGTGTAGCAGAGGTGCCAAGGCTTTTGTGAATATAAGTGGTTTGTGGTACTGTTGCCAGCGGACATTCTCAATAATCCTTTTTCTTATAGCAAATATAACTTAAAAAAAATAAAATTATAAAAGACCACCAAAACCACCGATCCAAGAAGTAAGCGAATTTAATGAAACACTTAGTGCCTCAGCTTACACAGCCTTCCAAGAGTAAAAACACTACAAAATACTGTTTGCTTATATACAGCATATTGCACAAAACAATTAATCAATTAAGTATACAATTCAAATCACATACTTCCAATTACATTCTTTGTTGAGTCCCTGAGGCTCCAAAGTACCATACTTTAAAATCAGCAGGGTTTCTTTTTTTAAGAGTTTGTTTTTTAAAGACACACATTCACCTATGCTAAATTTCAATTTTTCCAAGACACAACCCCTAAGAGAATCAGGGTTAGAGTTGTGTGCTATCAAAAAATGACTCCCAAGGGGACTCTCTAATTTTTTATATTTTATGTCCCTAATAGGTTCCTGCAACCAGACCCTAAAACTCCTATAATTTTCCCCTATGTAAAACTTCTTACATCCACATCTCAGCACATACACTAACCCCTCCGTGTTACAACTGTATTCATGCCTAGCTGTAAACTTGATGCCATTAATATAGGGAAAAGAGCTTACTACATATTGACAGATGGAACAGCCATCACATGGAACAGTGCCTTTATTTATGCTTAAGCTCTGACTGACATTAACATCTGGTAAACAAAATTGGTTATGTACCAGAATATCAGAAACATTCCTAGCTCTTTTATATGCAATACTCACAAAATCAGGTAGTATAGAGTTCAAAATTTTATCCCTTAGGAGCATAGGCCACAAGCTGCGTGATTTTTTATCTATTTCCTCAGGTATAACATTATAAGTTGTCAGTAAGAAAACTTTCTTCTGCTCTCCATTGTTCACAACTGTATTGGTAGATTTATTTCCACCAATACAAACATTATATTTTCCACTAGCACGGACATAATGAGAATCTCCCTGAGAGTTAACAGAATACCTCATGTCCATAATTTTTTGTTTAGCTTCCCTGACCAGCTGGACATCATAGCCTCTTCTAATAAACCTTTTTTCTGCTTCAGCTATCTCTAAATCAAAGCTCATATCAAACCTACATAGCCTATGAATTCGTAAGAATTCATTGTAGGGCAGTACCTTGACCAAATGTTTGGGGTGACAACTATTCCCATATAAAAATACACTTCTATGTTCAAATTTCCTATGGAGACTAGTAGTAAATCCATCTAGGCTTATATCCAAAACATTCACTTGTGGGCCAAGCTGTATACCATCAAAGCTTAAGCCCATAGTATTAGCTTGTAAGTCATTAACAAACCCAAGGGCCTCTGTCTGGCTTCCCTGACATAAAAAAATAAGATAATCAATAAATCTAAAATCTAAAATAACTTGATCTAAAAAAAATTATGTCTATAAATAAAGTAATATTCAAGTTTAGCCATGACTAAATTTGCATACATGGCGGCGAAAGCCGCCCCCATGGCAGTGCCCTACAACTGCTGGAAAATGTCTCCACTGAACATAAAAAATTTATTTTTTAAACAGAACATAACTATATCTATCAGAAGATGAGACATAGGAGTGTCCCCCAAAAAATGGAACAAGGCCTGAATCCCTATTTCATGCTTAATATTAGTATATAGACTTTTGACATCCAAACAGAGCCAAAACATGTCCATATTCCAAACTTTACCCTTTATTTTGTTCAAAAAGTCCTGGCTGTCCCTGATATAGGAGGCTGTACTCATATAACATATTTAGATGTTCATGTAACAACACACTTATATTCTTCAAAAAATACCTCTGTGCAGACACTATAAGTCGGCCACTAAGGTTAGTTAAACCTTTGTGTGTTTTAGGTAAGCAGTAAAAAACTGCCATAGAGCAGTTTTCCACTCCAAACTTCTTTTCCACATCCTTAGAGGTAAAATACCCCAGCCTTAGACCTTTGCCTAACAAAAGTTGGTACTGCTTCATAGCTACAAAGTAATCAGAAACATCACATTTTCTATACATGTCCACATTATTCAAATGTTTATAACACATCTCTAAGTATTGTGTGAAGTGCATGATTACTATCTGGTTGCCCTTGTCAGATGGTTTAACCACCCATCTTCTATCATTACCAAATTCCAATAGGGCTGCCATTGCTGCTTAGTTAAATGAAAACATATGTTAGACTTATTATCTATGCAGGATCAGTACATTTTTTCAACCTCAAAATTAAAAGTAGCAAAAAATCCTTGCAGGGTATTGTTTAGAAAAGGTATAATAAAAGGGCTTTTAACAGAGATAGCATCAGTATTCAGTTGTCAACAGGCATTAAAATAATTCTCAAACAAATCTTCCTGAGATGACAGGCACGAATAGAAAGAATCCTCATCACTACCTTCATAACAGTCATTAAACACAACCCCTGCCTCTTGTTTAAAGTAGTACATTAAATGCAGATTTCTACTAAAAGAAAAGATGTCACTTTTAAGTACATGTAATCTTGGTAAGGCAGTTGGTATAAGTTTGAGACCAAGACATAATACAGACATAACCACATCAGAAATTTCATGTTTAGACAAATTTAACACGTAAATTATCACAAACTACATTAGTACCAACATTTTTTCTTGTTGTACTGTCCCTTCTTGTTATATCTCTTTTGCTGGCCCCATTCAATGCCGCCCGGTTTTCTGTTCTTAAAGTCTGTTTTACCAGAACGGGAACTCCGAAAACAGTTCTGCATGCCTTGCGGATTTTGTGCTTTAGACAAAGCTGGAAACTGTTCCACACTCCCCTGAGCTGCAGCACTCAAATCTCCCTCTTCAGAAGCAGCAAAAGAAACTGAGGAAGAAGCAGTTTTGCCCCCCCTGACATCATTACTGCCATTATTACGTCTGCTTCTAGATGAAAAATATCTGTTAATTTTTCATTAAGAAAAACACTTTATCAAGACTGTAATCCTTAATGTCTGTTAATTTTATGGCTTTTATGCTCCACTAGTAATTCTTCAAAGTCCACAAGTCTGCCATCAATTTCTTCCAGCATACTAGTCAGTTTAACAGATGTTAAAAGTTTACCAAGTTCACCACTCACCATTCTGATTTCTTCTTTAAGCCTTCGCTTCTTTAACTCATCCCTCTCAATTAGGATGCGTATCCATTCAGTGGAGCACTGGTGAGCTGCCTGTACCCATCTTTTTTGAAAGGCCGTATCCTCAGCATTCCCCTCCTCAAAGGGAGCTATAGGTGCTTTGTATGCTTGCAGACCTCTCGGGGTAAATTCAGCTGTACATACCGCTGAAGGCAAAGAATATTAATATGTGTACTAGCCTCCTTCTGCAACAGATTCTCCAGCTTCTCCCTCAGATTTACAGCCTCTGCCGATAAATCACTCACAGCAGAGGAGCCCAAAGTCTGAAAAGGGTTCACAAAATTACGTTCTCGTTCCCCCATAAAGCGCTCCCAAGCAGTAGCCATAGCTGGACCCTGAGCAGCCGCTACAAGAGTAGCTGAATTATCAGTCCCAGGCACATTAGAAGTACCATCTGCTTCTAGATTTGTAGAGCCTCTCTCATTTAGTTGTAAAACAAACTGCTGAATAGTCCTTTGATTGCCATCAGTAGTATCATCCCTAAATGGACATGGCACATTATTTGCAGGATCAGTGGCCATACAAATAGCAAATACAACTTAAAAAAACAAAAAAATAAAATGATAAAATACCACCAAGACCACTGATCCAAGAAGTAAGCGAATTTAAGGAAACACTTAGCGCCTTGACTTACACAGTCCTCCAAGAGTAAAAACACTACAAAATCCTGTTTGCTTATATACAGCATATTGCACAAAACAATCAATTAAGCATACATTTCAAATCACATACTTCCAATTACATTCTTTGTTGAGTCCCTGAGGCTCCAATGTACCATACTTTAAAATCAGCAGGGTTTCTTTTTTTAAGAGTTTGTTTTTTAAAGACATATATTCACCTATGCCAACTTGCAATTTTTTCCAAGACACAACCCCTAAAAGAATCAGGGTTAGAGTTGTGATCTATCAAAAAATGACTCCCAAGGGGACTCTAATTTTTTATTTTTTATGTCCCTAATATGTTCCTGCAACCAGACCTTAAAACTCCTATACGTTTCCCCTATGTAAAACTTCTTACATCAGCTAGGTAGGGGTTCTAATCTCAATACTAGCAACTGTGTCTGTGTATTTGTGTGTGTGTGTGTGTGTGTGTGTGTGTGTGTGTGTGTGTGTGTGTGTGTGTGTTTGTGTGAGAATCATATACTGTGTGGGTTATACTATTTTGAGATGTGTACCACCCTGTAAACTTCCCATCACCCTACTTTACTAGGCCTGCTGATGTTATTCACCTTAGAAGCATGTTGGGACTAGGTGAAATCATGTAGGCTCCATGGCATGTCTGAAAACTGTGTAACACTATAGTAAAAAAAAAAAAACTTGATAGGTAGGGGTTCTAATCTCAATGTTGACAACTGTCTGTGTGTGTCTTTGGGTGAAGATCATATCCTGTTTGGCTGATACCATTTTGATTTGTGTACCATCCACACCTGTTTAACACCTCAGAATGACATCACTTTAAATATAGAGTGGTAATGGCATCTGCCTCACATGCAGCAGGCTAAACCATACCAGTCCTCTGTACAAATGTCTATAGACTATCCAGATGTTTGCAACCTATATGTGGTCTGTGTACATTAACAATGCCCATGTATGTGATATTGTTGCCAAATAAGTCACAGTGAGTGTAGTGACACACATACCAGCATCAGGCATCATACCTGACTAAACATCATGCTGATACAATGTCTGCTGCACATGTTTTTGCTAGATAAATAAACTCATAAAAAGACAGGATAGTTTTAGTTTTCCACTTCATTGTAATAACCTTTCTAGCAATAGCTAGGATAAGCCACAAAAGAGGCACTTGGCTTCTTGTATAAGGATCTGGTATGTGAACATTAAATAGAATCAAAGATTCAGTAATGTTACAATTGTCCGACCATAAGGCTTTAACAAAGTTCCCAAGTTCTTTCCAAAATGGAGTAAGTGTTTGGCATTCTAGAATCATATGCTTCCAATCTGCTTCCAGATTACTACTACATCTCCAACATCTTAAATTTTATTTTTTTATCAAACAAAACTACTTTATTCAATGTTACAAAAACTTCCCTGTAAAAACTTCCAGGTGAAAATTTTCCAGTAGATAGAGGATGTTGAGTTACTAGCATATTTCAGATATAACATTTTATTTTCTTCTGAAAATGGCTGTTTATTTATCTTTGTAGAGCATTCCCAGTGGGACACATTTAAGTCTATAAATTCAGATCTTAGAATTCCATAAATTAGTGACAAATATATATATATATATATATATATTTTTGTTTTGGAGGTGAAAAGAGTGTCGGATAGAGTGATGTTTATGAAGCTGGAAATTGATGGTGTAATGATGAATGTTGTTAGTGCATATGCTCCACAAGTTGGGTGTGCAATGGATGAGAAAGAAAAATTTTGGAGTGAGTTGGATAAAGTGGTGATGACTGTACCCATAAAGCAGTATGGCTATGAGTGACAGTTGTGTGCATGGTATATTTCATGGCCTTCACATGCCTGGGGTATTTGCAAACTACAACAGAACAATTCCATACTCACCAGCTTCAGGCTGCTGTCCCACATGCAAACCAGCGCGACCTAGGTAGTTGTGGAAGAGAAGTATTGTCAGCAGCCTCATAAGCGGCATTGCTACAGGATGGATGCAGCATGTCTGCACATTTACAGAACAACCTCCAATACTACACAATTTACTGTCCTTCACCACAGATGTGCACTTCTTTGCATTAGAAAACCCCATTCACAGCTGCAATCTGACCTGACACATGCACGTAGACAGTCTACAAAGACAAGTATGTCTGCTACACTACTCTAGTAATCTCCACTGGGGCCTTACCTGCACACTCCTCGTCCATTGTCTGGGTGCCACCCACCTCCAGCATGTGGGGGATCTGTACCCTGATGTTGTACTAGGATGGGTGCCCCAAGGTTGCCAAGGAGCTCCTCAGTAGGTGTCAGTGGGGGCTGTATGCCTAGGCCCCCACCTGTGGCTGTGCAGTCCCTGGCCACTGAAGCAGCCCTTTGCTGGGCAAGGGGTATGAAGTCATTTGCACAATGCTGAACTTGCTCATATGTACTTGCATGCAGGCTGACATCATTTACCCTGTGGACAAGGTCATCCCATAGGCCGATCCTCTCATGCAGATGTTGCTGGCTCCAGCCAAACATTATGGCATGGTTCTGTAGTGTGGCTTCTATGATTATATTTGTCTCAACCTTTGAGAAAGTTGACCTCTGCTGATGTGACATTGCACCTGGAAGACATAAAAAGGGAAACGCATCACAGAACCTCATACATTTGGCAACAGTATGTACAGAACCTGCACAACTACATTGAATACCAGTAGCCACCACTCACAACCACACCATACCCCTGTAATCTATCAGCACTGTATCTGCTTGCATTGCTTCTGGTCCTGATGTGTCATATTCCCCCCAATGTGGGCTAGTTAATTTCATAATCCTCTATTCCTCATTCATGTCTGTGTAGAGGGATGACATTGGCCATCTTCCATGTGGATGGGGTGTGGAAGCTGCCAAGGCTTGGTGTAACTACAGAGTGTAATGTAGTTGAGAGCACATGCCTGAGTTCATGTAGGATGTGGACAGGGATGTTATCAGGTCCCATGGATAATTATGTTTTTTGCCTTTCAGTAGGCAATATGTACCTGCTCACTGATGATGAGGGGAGGGGTGTGGGTGCTATAGTGATGTTGAGCCAGGGGGTGATGTTTGCCCTAAACCTATCTGCAGCAGGTTGGCTATAGCTATGTTGTGTGTGTATGTGGTCTGACTGACCACCATTACAGAGTGAGTTGGTTTGTTGCCTCTGTGATTGCAGACATATGTGAGGATGGCCTTGTGATTAGCCTTGGTGGATGTGTCCAATTTGTAGTCATAGTTAGCCTTACAGTACTCCACCTATGACCTTACATGCTTGATCAGACAAAGGCTGATGATGCCAAGTTGGTGCCTGCTCCTAATTTGCCCTGTACAGCCAATATAGGGACCAAGTCTGTGGTTTGTGTATTGCTGCTGTCCAGCAAAGGGGACTACTCTACTTTGGTGGAGGCAGGTTTTACAAGTAAGGTATTGCTGAGTCCATACAGCTATTTTGGTGTTCATATAGCTGTTTGTAGTAGGCATGGACACACAGCCATAACACAGTTGGACACTTCTCCAGTTTCAGAAAGATAATCATGCTTACTGTAGTACCCAAGGCTGTGTCAGGGCAGTGCAACGACCAGTAGCTGTAGAAATATAACTCTGTTGGATGCACAGTTACTAAGATTACACACTTTTGCAACATGTGCAGCTTATGAAACTGAAAATTTGCATCCTATGTCTGCTGTTATGAGGTGGCCAGATACACCTACTCATACTGACATGTGCACATGTAATACCTGATATACATTTCTGTTCTATGTCAGTATGGCACACTGTATTCATGCTCTTGCCGCCCAGTCATCCCTCTCAATCTGTTAGAGCAGGGCATCTGTAGGGCACCACACATACATGGGGGCAATAGGACAAAATTAGTTATACTATCTTAATATTGCTGTAACACACTTGAGTCATTCAATAGCACAGTAGCCTTTGCATTGACAGACATACCCTGGAGGATGTCCAACACCCATATGGCAGGAAGGGAGGAGAAAGGCTAGGAGTATAATAGTGAGGGTAAGAATTTTTAATGTTGGCAGTATGACTGGTATAAGGACAGAGCTAGCTGATATGATGGCCAAAGGAATGTGGATATATTGTATGTCCAAGAGACCAGATGGAAGGGTAGTACTACTAGGTGTATTTGGAGGCAATGTCACAACTGTGTTATCAGGGTGTGGATGGGAGGGGAAAGGGGGTAGGGATTATCTTGAAGGAACAGTATGTCAAGGGTGTTTTTGGAGGATGACATGATGGCATATGCTACACAAGTTGCTTGTGAGATGGATGAGAAAGAGAAATGTGAAGTCAGTTGGATGGTTGGATGATGTGGCGATGACTGTACCCAAGGGTGAGAGAGTGTTGACTGCAGCAGATTTCAATGGCTATGTCGGTGAAGGGAACAGAGGGGATGAGGAAGGGATGGGTATGTATGTTGTTAAGCAAAGGAATGCAGATGGTGAGATGGTAGTGGATTTTGCAAAAAGGATGGACATGGCTGTGGTGAATACATATTATAACAAGAGGGAGGAGCATAGGGTGAAATACAAGAGTGGAGGGAGATGCACACAGGTAGAATATAGCCAACGTACGAGGGCCAGTTTGAAGGAGACTGGAGACTGTAAAGTGGTGACAGGGCAAAGTGTAGTTAGGCAGCAGAGATTGCTGGTCTGTAAGATAACATTGGTGATTAAGAAGAGGAGGAGTGTAAGGGCAGCACGAAGAATAAAATGGTAGGAACTGGAAAAGGGTGATTGTAAGCTGGAGTTCAGGGAAGAGTTAAGCCAAGCACTGGGTGGCAATGATGTTTTACCACATATCTGGGTAAGTACAGCAGAGCTAGTAAGGGAGACAGCTAGAATGGTGCTTGTTATGAGATGTGGATGGAGGAAGGAGTACAGGGACACCTGGTTGTGGACTGAGGAAATACAGGACAGTATACAGAGAAAGGGGGTGGGGATGAAGTAGTGGGATTGTCGGAGAAATGAGGAAAGTAGACAGGAGTATAGCATAAGCAGATGAGGTACATGGCAATGAGAGAGGTGGCAAAGGCTAAGGATGACGCATATGAAGACTTGTATGACAGGTTGGACACTAAGGAGGGATGAAAGGACTTGTACCAGTTGGCTAGACAGGGGGACTGAGCTAGGAAAGATGTGCAGCAGATAAGGATGATAAAGGCTAATGAGGGAAACATACTCACAAGTGAGGAAAATGTGTTGAGCAGATGGACAGAGTACTTTGAGAGGCTTATGAATGAAGAGAATGAGAGAGAGATGGTTGGATGATGTGGGTATGGTGAATCAGGAAGTGCAATGGCTTACCAAGGAGGAAGTAAGGATAACTATGAAGATTATGAATACTGGGACGCCTATTGGTCCACATGATATACCTGTGGTAGCATGGAGGTGTTTAGGGGAAATGGCAGTGGTGTTTTTCACCAGATTGTTTAATGATATCTTGGAAAGTGAGAGGTTGCATGTGGAGTGGATAGAAAGTGTTTGTGTACTGTGTTAAGAATGAGGTTGATGTGCAGCCTGTAGTAACTACAGAGGGATAACATTAATCAGTCACAGCATGAAATCATGGAAAAGAGTAGTGGAAGCTGGGTTAAGCAGGGAGGTGATGAGTAGTGGTCAGCAGTATGCTATCATGCCAGGTAAGAGCACTACAGATGTGATGTTTGCTCTGAGAGTGTTGATGGAGTAGTACAGAGAAGGTCAGGAGTTGCTTTGTGTCTTTCTGGACTTGGAGAAAGCATATGACAGGGTGCCTAGAGGGGAGTTGTGGTATTGTATGAGGAAGTCATGAGTGGCAGAGATATATGTAAGACTGGTACAGGATATATACAAGGGTGATGTGCCAGTAGTAAGGTCTGCAGCAGGAGTGATGGATGTGTTTAAGATGGAGGCGGGATGACATCAGACATTGGCTGTGAGCCCTTTCTTATTTACAATGGTGATGGACAGGTTGACAGACAAGATTATGCAGGAGTCCCCATTGACTATGATGTTTGCAGATGACGTGATCTGTATTGAGAGTAGGATACAGATTTCAGAGACCCTGTAGAGGTGGAGATATGCTCTAGAGAGGAGAGGAATGAAGATCAGCAGGACTAAGAAAGAATATCTGTGTGTGAATAAGAGGGAGAGTACAGGAATTTTGAGGATGCAGGGAGCAGAGTTGACAAAGGTGGATGAGTATAAATGATTGGGATCAACATTTCAGAGTAATGACAATTGTGGAGTACAGGTGAAGAAGAGAGTACAGGCAAGATGGAGAGGGTGGAGAAGAGTGTCAGTACTAATTTGTGACAGACGAGTATCTGTGCTTTGGCCGGCTAACATCTACCTGAAATCAACTGGACATATGAGTGAATTTAAGTACACTTTTATCTGCTCTTTTTCATATAGTACTGTATTTAATTTATTTATTTATGTTTTTCACTGAATATTAACTCAACTGAAGTTGTGGCTGTCTCTCTACAGAGCATTTGTTAGAATTTCTGGGTAGCCGTTGACAGCAGTGGGGGGTAGTTTCACCTCATCACTGATATTCTATCCTGCCTTATATAAGTGGTACATTTTGAGTTATCTCTGTTTAATATCTGAGCTTTGGCCGGCTAACATCTACCTGAAATCAACTGGACATATAAGTGAACTTAAGTACACTTTTATCTGGTCTTTTTCATATAGTACTGTATTTCATTTATTTATATGTGTTTTACACTGAATATTAACTCAACTGAAGTTGTGGCTGTCTCTCTACAGAGTACTTGTTAGAATTTCTGTGTAGCCATTGATAGCAGTGTGGGGTAGTTTCACCTCATCACTGATATTCTGTCCTGCCTTATATCCTTATATAAGTGGTACATTTTGAGTTATCTCTGCTTAATATCTGAGCTTTGGCAGGCTAACATCTACCTGAAATCAACTGGATGTATAAGTGAATTTAAGTACATTTTATCTGCTCTTTTTCATATAGTACTGTATTTAATTTATTTATTTGTGTTTTTCACTGAATATTAACTCAAATGAAGTTGTGGCTGTCTCTCTACAGTTAGTTCCCCACTCACCCTCCCTGTTCTTGTTTTGGTGTTAATGTTGGTGGCTTTGAAATTGACCGCACTTTTGTAGATTTGTATTTGGTTACTCCTTCTGGGCCCATCTCATTTGCTCACTCAACTGAGTGCAGTGAGATCATATTCTGATTTCAGGCACTCCTACTGTGTACAAAGAGAACATTTGGGAAGGACAATTCCTGTAGCCTCTTAATCCTGCTTTGTTCCCTCCCTCAAAAAAAAAAAAATAAATAAAATAAATATGCATTTTATTCAGCTGCTCTTACTGTAACTGTCTTAGTTGCTCTTCTGCGTGCTGTTATCTGTTCAGTCACTCTTATTCTGCACTTATTACTGCTTGTTAGTAGCCTTCTAATTTACTGCCTTCTGCACTTGTTTTTTAGTCATTTGTTAATTTAATTGCATTTATTTGAATTGTATTTGCCGTAGTGTTGCTACACACTCGGATGTGCTGGCCTGCACTGTAATTTGAATTGTAATTACTGCTGTTTTTGCTGCTTTTCAGTAAAAAAAAAAAAAATTCTAAGCTTGTTTCCTGCCTTTCCTGTTACTAGTCAAGTCCAGATAAAGACTTGCTGTATCCAGGACTGTTGGTAAGCGTCTGAGCCCCCCAAGCCTTTCTGTGTTGGAGGAAAGCCTTCTAGCTTATCTGTGGGAGTGGTAAGCACTAGGTAGCCTATCTACCATGGAAAGAGTGGGTTCTGGCCCTGAAATTGTAGTTCATTGGCCGTTTGGGCAGTTTTTCCATCTCTTTCTACTTTTTGGTTAAAAGCCCGTTTTGTGTTTGGTCCCCACTTTTCCTATCACTAGTGTAGTCCAGGTACAGATTTGCTGCATCCAGGACTGTTGGTAAGCTTCTGAGTCCCCCAAGCCTTTCTGTATTGGAGGGAAGTCTTCTAGCTTATCAGTGGGAGTGGTAAGCACTAGGTAACCTATCTACCACAGGAGGAGTGATTTCTGGCCCAGAAATTATAGTTTATTGGCCATTTGGGAAGCTTTTCCATCTCTTTAAACCTTCTAATTTAAAAGCCTGTGCTTGCACTTGTTTCCTGCCTTTCCTGTTACTAGTCTAGTCCAGATACAGGTTTGTTGTATCCGGGACTGTAAGCTTCTGCGCCCCCCAAGCCTTTCCGTGTTGGAGGGTAGCCTGCTAGCTTATCAGTGGGAGTAGTAAGCATCAAGTAGCCTATCTACCACAAGAGGAGTGGTCCCTGACCCAGAAATTGTAGCTATTGGCTGTTTGAGTAGTTTTTTCCATCTCTTTCAACTTTCTGGTTTGAAAGCTGCACTTGTGCCTGTTTCCCACCTTTCCTATAACTAGCCTAGTCTGGTTACAGAGTTGCTTTATCCAGGATTGTTAGTAAGCTTCTGAGCCCCCCAAGCCTTTCTGTGTTGGAGGGAAGTCTTCTAGCTTATCAGTGGGAGTGGTAAGCACTAGGTAGCCTATCCAACACAGGAAGAGTGAGTTTTGGTGCAGTAATTGCAGTTTATTTGGCTGTTTGGGCAGTTTTCCATTTCTTTCAACTTGCTGGCTTAAAAGCCTGCATTTTTTACTTGTTCCCCACCTTTCCTGTAACTAGTCTAGTCCAGGTACAGATTTGCTGTATCCAGGACTCTTTATAAGCTTCTGAGCTCCCCAAGCCTTTCTGTGTTGGAGGGAAACCTTCTAGCTTATCAGTGGGAGTGGTAAGCATAGGTAGTCTATATACCACAAGAGGAGTGGTTCCTGGCCCAGAAATTGTAGCTACTGGCCATTTGGGCAGTTTTTTTCCATTTTTTTTAACGTTCTGCTTTAAAAGCTGCACTTGCGCTTGTTTCCCACCTTTCCTGTAACTAGCCTAGTCCAGATAAGAGTTGCTGTATTCAAGACTGTTGGTAAGCTTCTGAGCCCCACAAGCCTTTCTGTGTTGGAGGAAAGCCTTCTAACTTATCAGTGGGAGTGGTAAGCACTAGGTAGCCTGTCTACCATGAGGTTCTTGGCCCAGAAATTGTAGTTTATTGACCATTTGGACAATTTGTCCATCTCTTTCAACTTTCTGGTTTAAAAGACCACATCTGCGCTTGTTTCCCATCTTTCCTGCAACTATCCTACTGGGTAGCACTAGAAAGCCTTAAACTGATACAAGCCTTCTAGCTTAGAAGAGAGACTTTGGAGTGATTAAGTATCAGTTTTCTGTACCTTCTTGCTGTACTTAACTGTTTTCTGCCTAAATGCAGATTTTCCAGTGTTTATTCTGATTTAAAAACTTGTTTTTTTTCACATATTGTACTTATTTGACTGCCTGCACTTTTAAAAAGTTGTTTTTTGTTTAAGTAATTTGTTTAACTGTTGTAGGCTACACGCTAAAGTGCGATAGCCTTTTCTGATCGTTTGTAGTTGTTTAAAGCAGTTTTAAGTGTCTTTTTTACTGTTTTGGCCTTATCTTTTCAAAAAAACAAAATAAAGTCCTTGTTTCCTGCTTTTCTAAGCTAGTATAGTCCAGTTTTCAGGCTAGTGTTGAATTTAGGGCTGTGATACTAGTTTCTGAGTTGCCCATACCTTACTTGGATAGAAGGAAGTTTCTCTGTTCAACTATGAGAGAGGGGAGCTTTGAGCAACCTATCTGTCCTTGGAGGAGTGTTTCCAGCCCAGAAGTTAGTAGTTTATTGGCCATTTTGGGCTAATTTCTATCTCTTTCATTTCCCTAGTATAAAAACCGCGTTTGCACAGTTTTGCGCACTGGGCAGCACTGGTTAGCTACGGTTAAATTATTCCCGGCTCCACTAAGTATCCTCTTCAATTTTTCCCTTGAAACTAGTCTAACTCTCAACCTAAGCACTCAAAAAGCATTCTACAGCCCACCACTTGCTCAGACCTAATAGCAAGCATTAATATACCCTGACACTGATTGCCCAGCAGGGCAAGGCTCTTTATTCACCACTCACCAGCCAAGCAACTAAGCAGCTCACCCTACTATTCAGGCATGACCAAAGGGTAATTTCAGGTGTACTCAACAGTCCAGCTGGTGAATCTGGGTATCCTGAGGCAATGTTACAACTGCCTCATGCACACAGACAACCCTCTCCTCCTACCACAAAACACTAACATATGTGAGAGATGCAATTATACAGTCAAACTGGAAGCTAAGCTGTCTCCACCCAAGACTGAAACAGGCAGTCAAGAGGAGAAGGTTAACACTTGCACCACACCTCCAGCCACACACAGACCTACTAAAACAGCACTTGCAAAAAATACACGTAAATACACAAAATCATACTCAGAGGCTGTAAATAAAAACCTGCAAAAGCATCAGAGACCTCCAAAGCAGACACCCAAACAACCTGCACCTCCCGTCACAAACCAGATAACACATAAAACACAAAATCAGTGTGCCGCACAATCACAGCCCTTAAGGCAAAATAGCATACCTAACACACTAGTAATAGGTGAATCTATAGTCAGGCACACTGACGTCCCACTCACTAGGCTGGATAAGCAGAAGGTTACTGTTAGCTGACTGTCAGGAGCCAGAATCCGCCACATAACACAAACACTCAGGTCACTCCAGAACAAGTACAAATATCACTCCGTCATTGTTCATGATGGTGTGAATGACCTGAGATGTACCTCCATGGACTACATGAAAAGAGACATAGAAGAGCTCTCTGATCATGTAGCTGAGGCTGGTATAACCCTGACCCTGAGTAGCATCCTGACCTCACCAAGAATGATACCTCAGTATAAAGAAAAAAATGATCAATTTCAACAATTGGCTAAGCTTCTGGTGTCATTCAAAGGGGATCCAGTGTCTGTCAGCCTGGGACGACATGCTCGACAAGCCGTGTTGCTTCACAAGAGACGGCTTGCACCTGTCACCCCTAGGCTTTCGAATACTGACCAAGGCTCTTGCTGCCCTCATAGTGCCTTTTTTAGGCAATGCTCAAAAGTCAAACCCACCTCCGTAAACAGCACAATTAACAAAAAACTGAGGGTTATGCTACTCAGTGCCAGGAGTTTAAATCTCAAAATGCAGACGCTCAAAGCACTCATCAGTATGGAGAACATCAACATCTGTGCAGTAACTGAAACATGGTTCAAGGCTCCAGAGAGCACCCCAGCACTACTGGGCTAAATCTCATACGACACGTTTTGGCCACAGAACACAGACCAAAACACAAAATGAGGGGGTATATCCATATTCATCAAGGATGCCTACACCTCCAGGTTAGTGGTGCAGCATGATACCTCTGAGATCATCCATGTGCAACTAACATCGGGCAAATCTGCAATGCAAATTGTGGACTGCTACAGATCACCCTCCATGACCCAGGACCACCACTCCACCTTTCTGGAGACACTGGAAAACATGAAGGTCCTACCACACACCCTGATATTGGGCAATTTCAATTACCCTACCATTCACTGGGAAAACTACTCGAGTACAAACTCCCAGGCCCAGCACTTCCTGGAATTCATCAACTCAAATGGTCCGGATCAGCTGGTAAACTGCCCTACCAGAGGTGAAAACATATTGGACCTGGTCATCACCAACATGGGCGACAGGTGTTCCACACTGGAGGTCAACCCATCACTGGTTAGATCAGACCATAAACTAGTCACTCTGGATGTCCACACCCCACCACCATGCCCAACTAAGGAAACCACAATCTGCATGATTTTAACTCTGACAGTGGTATGTGTTTGACATAACTCTCACCTCTAGGGCTATCCACAGAATGTCTAGAATTTGGAGTCCTATGTTTGGTGTGTTCCACAGACATTTTTTGTCTTTGGAAAATCAGTAGCATACTCTGGGGAATGCAGTCATAACTGCTAACATCCATTTGTGTTTCTGACCTCATATCTCTCAGATAAAGCAAATTTCAACTTACTTAAGACAGAGGTGGTAAGTTTCACATCCCCCATGCTAAAGGATAACGCTGCCCAAGATGCAGAAACCTTTACAAATGCACTCTATGAGCACCTACACGGATGCATGGATCGTGCCATTCCTATCAAAACCAAGACTCACTCCTCTAAGAGAAGGAAACCAGTTTGGTGGAACCCTGCCATAAACAGGCTATACAATAGAAAGAGAAAATTAGTTCAGAAAAAAAAGCAAATCCCAAGAAGGAAAGACATCCCTGATCATTATCAGTAAGAAACTAAGGTCCCTCATGAAATCATCCAAGGCTAACTTCGAAAGAAAAATAGCCAAGAATTCAAAAGATAACCACAAAGCCTTCTTTAACTATGTTAAGAATCTAAGTGGCAACTCACAGATATGCATTGAACTAGTGCAAAATAGCACAAAATATACTGAACCTACTGATATTGCCAACATCCTGGCAGATAGATTCAGTGCAAACATCACCCCCCTCTCACCCCCAAAAGGGCCCCCAACAATACCAAAAAAGTGTAGTGTCCCAAAAATCACAGACGCACAGGTGAAAACAGCCCTTTCAAAAGCCAAAAACACAGCATCAATGGGACCAGATGGTGTCCCAGGCTGCGTCTTGCATGAACTACAGAACAAACTAACCCCCCACCTAAACACGCTGTTCAACCTCAGCCTCTCCACAGGATACATGCCCATAGAATGGCACACAGCAACGGTTATTTCTCTCTACAAAGGAGGGGCCATAACTGACCCTGGTAATTATCGCCCCATAAGCTTGACTAGCCTGGTCTGCAAGGCTATGGAGTGCATCATCATGCAACTCATTAACAAAGACATTGGGAACCTCCAAACACTTGACCCAACCCAGTTCGGCTTTGTTAAGGACAGATCGTGCCTACTAAACCTGGTTGACTTCTTCGAGACAGTCACCAAGGCCATAGACTAGGGAAAGGTGGTTCACACAGCCTACCTTGACCTCACCAAGGCTTTCAACACCATTCCCCACTTGGGTATTACAGAAAAACTCACCAGCCTGAACATAAACCCCTACGTCACGAGATGGGGTGCCAACTGGCTTACAGACAGAACTCACCCTGTAAGAATAGTGGGCTCCATGTCCGACTCTAACCCAGTTACAAGTGGTCTCCAGTAAGGCTCGGTCCTGGGACCCCTACTGTTCAGCATATACTTCTCAGAAGTACAGGCAAACACAGGAGGACTATGGCTAACCAAGTTCGCCGAAGACTGCAAACTGGGAGCAATAACTGACTCTCTGGCTGACATAGACATCTTTCAAAAGGGCCTTACTGAGACAGACACCTGGTGTCAAAGTCATGGCCTCAAGCTAAATTCCAAAAAATGCATAGTCATCCCGTTTGGGAAAAACAAAACACCCACGAATTAGCACATAGGTGGCAGCCCCCTTAATACAGAAGAGGTAATAAGAGATCTGGGGACCCAGGTAGATAGTAATCTCTCCTTTGACAATCATATTGCCAAAGTAGTTAGGAAACCCTTCTATGTGGCCCATCTAATTACTAAAGGGTTTGTATCTAGAAATAAAGAGGTTATAGTGCCCCTCTACTCATCTCTCCTTAGACACATCATAGAGTACAATGCCCCATTTGGGATGTACCTCACAAGACACTTCCAACAACTGGAAAAACCACAAAAATACCTCATCAAGAGGATTACTGGCATCAAACATATGTCCCATGTTGCCCAACTGAAAAACCTCCAGCTGTACTCAGTGGCATATCGTTACTCAGAGGTGATCTCTGCATGACTTACAAAGCCATGTCCAACTCAGAACTGATGGACATACTCCACCTAAAGAATTCCAAGTCACTGTGAGCCACATGCTCTAGTGAGCTAAACCTTGCCACAAGAATAAATAGAACATGCTGGAGGGATAGATTCCTGTCACAGAGACTCCCCATGCTTTGAAACAAAATTCCAAACTACATTAGGCAGATCCCCTCACTAAGACTCTTCAAAAGAAACCTTGACAAGTGGATGGGTAAAGAAAATACACCCGTGGGATCACTTCATTGGCTCTGCTTGACAGAGGATCAGTTAATTAATCAATGGGGGGGTGAAAGCCAACACACTCTGGCTAAGCTTATAAATGCCCTTGGGCAGATAGCCAAGTACCTACCTATGAACCTATGAACCTAAGTATATCATAGTTGGATTCACAAGTAAGATA
The DNA here is from genome assembly GCF_019279795.1 of Protopterus annectens. Classification (NCBI taxonomy): domain Eukaryota; kingdom Metazoa; phylum Chordata; order Ceratodontiformes; family Protopteridae; genus Protopterus; species Protopterus annectens. The sequence goes on from NC_056735.1 coordinate 904,077,255, forward strand.
TGGATATGTGCGACATTCCAGTAGCTGGCCTAGCATTGTCACAGTAGTATTGCTCAACACGCACTGCAGTAGTAGTCATATGTGAGACATCTTTTCCTAGGGTGACTCAGGGGCCTGACCTATGATCTATGTCACTGCAGAGAGACCCAGATGCTATGGCCATAAGTTCTAATGAGCAATATATAAGTACAGCAAGTCTTGTTGAGACATATATGTCAAAAAAAAAAAAAAAAAAAAAAAAAATCTACCATGTCTATAACTAAACCCTTCACCTTAATCTACTTACAAATGTTATTCATACTCACACTTCTACCTCCATTAACACTTCTCTACTTATTAACCTCCTATGAGTACCCTGTATACACAAACTTGTTAAATCCCACTAAACAATCTACCTCTTCTTCACTACCCTCTCACACTGACCATTTCAACGTTACATCCATACCCAACTATCTATTACCTAAATACCATAGGACAGTACACATTAGATATAGCTCCCCTAACCCCAGAAGATATCCAGTTCTTTTCAGCAAAATTACTAAGAATCTATATCTACCACTACTCCACTCCCTAAAAGACGGAGACATTCACCCAAATCCTGGCCCAAACACCTTGAATAACAGTACCAATCAACTCAATAACCCAAACCTCTCTACCATTCACCCACTCATAAAATCTCCACACTCACTCTTAATAGCTCACCATAACACACGCAGCATTAATAATAAAATAACACAACTCCATGCTCTCTTGGAACTCTACTCATTTGATATTATATGTCTAACAGAAACCTGGCTAAAACCAGCAACAAAAGGCAATGAAATTTTACCACCTGGTTATAACATCATACGCCTTGACCGTGTAACCAAGAAAGGTGGTGGAGTAGCTGTTCTATTCAAATCTGATCTTCAAATAACCATCTTTAACCACAAACCGTCCCAAGAATCAAATGCTGAAATACTTATTACCAAGTTTCATCTCAACCCAGCTAAGTCTATCTATATTATTAGTATTTATGTTCCCCCAGGTAATAACATCACTACCATTGAAAACATACTTTGTTGGTTATCTCTAAACCTTCCCCAAGAAACCATAATCCTAGGCGATTTTAACATGGACTGGAATTCTTGCAATAACAACTGCCCCACGAGCCATATTAATCTTTATGGGTTCTCCCAAACTATTATCTCCCCTACAAGAATAAACAAACTTAGCAAGAAAGAAAGCACCTTAGATTGGATACTTATTAATAGTCAACCACAGATTTATGAAACCGGAACCCTCCCTGACAACATAAGCGACCACTCACTAACCTACATCATCAGACTAAAAAACAATCTACCCTTTCAACCCATATATAGGGAAATTAGAACCAAGAAAAAACTCAACATAGATATATTCCTTAGTGAACTTAAAGCATGTAATTAGTCCCCATTAAAATACCTTTCTCTTGATGAAGCTGTTGATTACTTTAATATTAATTTCCTAAACATACTCAACCGTCATGCTCCTACCCATCTATCAGGATAAGAACAAAATCTGCTCCATGGCTTACTAGGAAACCAAACAAAATCCATCTCAGAAATAAACTCTGGAATAAATCACGCTTAACTAAAAACCATACTGACATCCAAAACTACAAACAACTGAGAAATGAAACAAAAAAAGCAATAGTGTTTGATAAAAAAAATTACTATTTACAATTTCAGCAGACCTACCACAATAAACCCCAAAATTCTGGTCAAGTATTAATCAATTATTACATCCAAGTCAATCTATCACGCCTAACCCACAAGGCACTGACAAAGACAATCCTAAACAAACTGCAAACACCTTAAACACCTTCTTTATCAAAGCAATTCAAGATCTTGCTTGTCAACTCTCTCCTCAAGACATAACATCCGATTCTGGCTCTAACTCACCTCCACCTTTCGCTTCCAACCTGTCCCCACAGCATTTATTCTCACCCTTATCCAAAAACTGAAACCATGTACTCCTTCTGCTGACCAACTACCATCTGAATACCTACAGATAGCAGCCAAATCAATTGCCTACCCCATCTCCATCCTCATTAATAGAACCATCACTGAAGGATATATCCTAAACTCTGGAAAGTCTCTCATATTATTCCCTCCACAAAGGAGGAGACTCCACTGAACTCTCTAACTATCGTCCCATAGCCCTACTTTCTCCTCTGTCTAAGATAATGGAAAGATGTATCCATAGGCAATTGCTAGACCACCTTCTCCAAAATAACCTGCTTTCCAACACCCAACATGGCTTCCGACCTTCCCATAGCACAACTACTGCCCTCTTTCCTTTATTGACACTATCAATAACAACGAAAACCTTAATATGCTCTCCTCTGCACTTTTCATAGACCTGTCCAAGGCTTCGACATGGTAAATCATACTATACTCATAAACATTCTCAAATCTCTGTCTCTTGACACACTAGCTATACAATGGTTCCATTCCTACTTAAATAACAGACATCAAGCTGTACTCTGGAACAACGCCTCTCTACTCAGCTACCTGTTAAGATTGAGTTCCTCAAGGCTCCATACTGGGCCCTCTCCTGTTCTCTATATTCATCAATGACCTTCACCTAGTAGTTCCCAAGCTACATGCATCCAATACGCAGATGACTCTACATATATGCACTGCTTCATCTGTATCTGAACTTCACTCCCTATCTCAAGACACATTTAACTCTGTAGAACTATGGTTTACAAAACGCTGCCTTTTATTAAACCCAAAAAAACTAAACTTCTCCTTTTCACACCTACCAGTAAATCTCCACCAATAGACCTCTCTGTATCATCCCATGACGGTACAATCATATCCCAAGATCAAACTACCAAACTGCTAGGTATCACCCTAGATAATAACCTAAACTTTGATTCCCATATCAACAACATTCTGAAAACTACCAATAAAAAAATAGGCTCTCTTTACAGGATCAAATCCTTCCTCACTCCTGCAACTCGAATTACCATTGCCCACACACACCTTATTTCCACCCTTCTTTATGCCTCACCCATTTTTACCAATCTGTCAAAAAATAACCTTAAAAAACTAGAAAACTCCTATAATAGCATAGCAAGATATGCCACAGGTAATCCTTACAGAACTCATCACTGTATTAATCTAAAGCACCTTGGATGGCTTGAATTTCAACAGCATCTAAAATATAATCAACTAACCATCGTCCACAAAATACTGTATCAACCTGACAAAACACCCATCCTATCTAATCTTATCCACCCCTATGAGAACCTTAAGTCCCTAAGATCATCACAAAAATCTCTTGTATACATCAACAAATCAAACAATAGAGCTGGAGACTCTCTGTTTCTATTTCCATTGGAAAAACCTGGAACCTACTTCCCTCTGAACTTACCACACTTCCCTCAACTACTCTGTTTAAAAATAAGCTTAAGCTCTTCCTGAAAACACATTGGATGTGCCCCTGTTCTAAACCTGACTGACCAACTTATCCATTTTTACCTGAATGATTCAAGATTCTCATCTCTGAATCTACTTCTTCTCTCTAACTTATTTTGCCTTCTTTTCTCTAATTTCTATTTTATATTAAATACTACTATATTTTCTCTCCTTCACAGTCCGGGATTCATTAAAGTGACTCATATTACCTCTAGATTTATTACCTAACTTCTTCTCCTTTTTTCATTTTTCCTTATCTTCCTTTATTACCTTCATCAACACTATTGCTTTCTTCTCTTCTCTCTACTAGTCCTCTTTAATAACACTTAAATGTAACTTCTTATTAAATATGCTAAGTTCTAGTCAAATACATGTAACCTTCGTTATGTACTTGTAAACTTGCAGTCTTCTCTGTTTAAGAAAATGTATATGCATTCCAAATATGTATTTTCTGTAGATGTGAATTTTGTTTAAATTGTGTGGAGCTTTTCTCCCCGGGCCTCTACTGAAAATGGACATATATCCAGCTAGACTAGCCCGGTCAACAAATATAAAAATAAAAATAAAATAAAATATGTTACAGTTCCTATTTCCCATTTTTACATACCCCCTACCGCAGTCCATTACATGCTTACTTGTTTGACATACCTGTTTATTTTATTCAAGTGTAGGTGGTTATGTCCTGCTTGATTTTTATTGTTCTTGTTGCTGTTTTCTCTCTCTCTCTCAAGGATGTAGGGTGTACATCTGTTTTGCATAGGCATGAGCTTGCCTTTTGTAGGTAATGCTCATGAGCAGCTGATGGCCTTTGCACCAGTTGGTGTCCCCCACCTGATAATTGCATGCAGGACAGCTGTGTTGTTATTCATATAGCCAATGGCATGACAACACACTCCTATCATTGAGTATATCATGTGAGCATTGTTTTTTTTTCCTTGCCAGGGAGGAGAACTTCATGGAGGTGTGCAAACAACAGCATCACAGAGGGTATTTGGAAATACCTCTTACAATCAAATCTGTGGAGACAGGCCAACAAAATGGGGGAGAATGTTCCAGACATAGGGACAGAATGTAAGTATTGCTGTTATACATTTGAATTAATGGTAGTCTAACAGGGATTTGGTGTACATGGAGTTTCTGCATGATTTTATCTTTGACAGTGTTATGTGTTTGACATAACTTTCACCTCTAGGGCTATCCACAGAATGTCTAGAATTTGGAGTCCTATGTTTGGTGTGTTCCACAGACATTTTTTGTCTTTGGAAAATCAGTAGCATACTCTGGGGAATGCAGTCATAACTTCTAACATCCATTTGTGTTTCTGACCTCATATCTCAGAAAAGATATGTTACAACTAACCCTGCTGCAACAGCTACATTCTCAGTTTATAACAGCAATATTTCAAATATGCCCCTGTTTTTGGGCCTCTATCCCACAATTATGTCAGGCTTTGTTCAGATGTCATTCAGTAAGAGGTTGATAGGTATGGTATATGATTATTTAGTGCCTACATTCCTGACATTATCCCACTGATGTATCAGACTGCCAGACATGTTATGTGGAAGAGGCCTTATATATGAGGGGAAAGCCTCAACATTCTGCAGGACTCTGTACAGTTGAGAGGTCTGTGTATTTCTGGCAATTGTTGACAGACTGTCAGGATTGTGTAGCAGTGTATTGTGTCAATGTTATTTGGCTTGTGTAGGGAGGGGTGTGGATGTATGTGTTATGGCTCCTTTTCTATCTGCCTGTGCATGCTACTCCTATTTATGGTGGTCTATCAGCTGTATATGTTTGTAGGGGCATACTGAGATATGTCCCATTTCATGCTCAGGCATCATAGTACACTGTGAATTGGGCCGGTATATGTGGTTGTAGTGTGTGAGTGGCAAACATGTTTAGATGTTTTTGTTCACACAGTCCTTATGCTGTACTGTTCCTTTGGCTTACTGGTATGTCACTGTGACTGTGGTTGAATTGGTTGTGGGTATGGACTTTCACACTGGTGTGTTTTTCAGTGCTGTGACATCCCTGTAGTGTCTGATATATTTTCCAGTACATGTATAATTCCCCTTACCAGATTTGGGTTAGTGTTGTGTCACTTTGACTGTAGTTTGTACAGTGCTTGGTGACATGCTTAGCAACTGAGTTCAATTTCCCAAATGTGATGTTATGTCCATATATTTGTAGGATATAGTGTTGCCTGGCCTCCAGTGTTGTGTATTTCTGACACATCAGTGGGCTGATGTGAGGATTTCAGTCACTATCAAGTGGAAAGTAAGTGAGTGTTGGACTTGTGCTATTTCAGTCAATATACGTGAGGACAGACATGAGGGTGTTACTGCAGCAACTGTGTCAGCTTATCTACTCCAGTATTTTAGTTATATCCCTATTTCTATGGCTTTCTCCCCTCACTCTGTCAGGTCTGGCCCAGGTTCATTGCACTAAGGGGTTCTGAGCCTACCTCAGGACTGTCTGGATTATTGCAGCATGTCCAGGTTTATTGCTCATATTCCTGGTCTGTTCCACAGATGTATTATTTTCATATCCCTGGTAAATCATTGTGATGATCTGTGGATTTCTGACAGTAAATGATGACATACATTTCAGTTACAGAACTCACATCCTTCAGATCATGTATGGTGAAACAAACCCTGTCACTCTGGCAATATTCTACATTTATAAGAGAGATATTTAATATATGTCCCTAGTTTTGTCCAATTATCCTCACATTTGGACAGCCTTGGGCCAGATTTCTTGCAGTAAGGGGTTGGTAGATATGGTTCTGAGGTATGACTCCACTGCATGTTATGAGCATATACATGCACACACACACACACACACACATATATATATATATATATATATATATATATATATATATATATATATATATATATATATATATATATATATATATATATATATATATATGTGTGTGTGTGTGTGTGTGTGTGTGTGTGTGTATATATATTTTACATGTATAGCACTATTTATATTATATATAAATTTGTCCATATATATGCATATCCACACATACATAAATGTGTATATGTATAAATATAAAACCTGACTAATTCTATGGAATCTTTTCCCCTAATATTAAATGAGCATATGTTGGAAAAAGTATCAACAAACACTGCAGCTCAAATGGTGTAGTAGTACATCACTTTGACTATAATGTATAGGACCTTGGGTTCAAAACCTGGCAGCGCTGTTAATTTTGTTGCTCTTACAACTGCTTACTCATGCTTACATTTGCACTCATTCTTTAAAAGAAAAAGGGGTGATAGGAAAGTGGTGGAAAAGGGGTACGCAGAGGGAAGAACAATATGAAAGATAGCTACGGATGTGCAGGATTGGTGTACGGAAAGTCCATAGCTGTCCATTTCTTATACAGCAACACTTGCGCATTTGTACAGAATTTGGAGGTAAATTTGGACACTCACACCCCAGAGAGAGGGGTGAGGACAATATAAATGTGTTGTTAAACCTGCTAAGCATAGCTGATCGTTGCTAACCATTGCATCACAGTTCATTCTCATAATATACCACACTGACTTAATTTAGTAAGTGTATATGATTTCCATTACATGACATGGCTGTATGTGCTTTCATTACAGTACAAAGGGGTTTAACTCTACTGTATGGGACACGTGTATACATGGGTGTTTTCTCATGTTATATGTACTCACATATCCATTTTATACCAGCTACACTACCCTGGGTAACAAAAATAACTCACCACATATTTTAATATGAAACTAACACTTTTAACACTGCTTTCCCATGCTAATTTGGATTACTTGTTGTATTACTCAAAGTGTGTCTACCTGCATGCAAAGCTGGGACTCTGACCACTACACTATCTTGGTTTGGGGATTTGAGCTGTATATTTTTATTTATCCCCTATTGTATATTAATATTATATTACTATATTAAATGGAGAGTATTGAGGTTTTCAGCCATGTCATTAAGGACTGCTGTCATGACATAATAGCAAATATTTCAGTTTCAGACTTGTATCCTTCTGAACATTAATGCTAATGCATAACTTGTTTTCTATCAACTTTCTGTCTGTCCTCTGTGCAGATGGAATGACACCGGTGGTTGAATACACTGCAGAATGGGTCTGAGAGCCCATGCCTGTGTTCATGTTGGATGCAGCCAGGAATGATATCAGGCCTATGGAGACCTCTATGTGTTGCCGTTGAGAGGGCATTACAGACCTGCTTCCTGATCATGAGGGGAGGGGGGCAGGTGCTGCACGTGCACATGTGTACCTATGGGAGGACAGGGGGTGATGTTTACACATCATCTGTCTGAAGCCGGTTGCCTATATCCATAGCATATGTGTATGTGGTGTTATTGACCACCACTGCAGAGCAGATATGTGTGCTGCCTCTGGAATTGCAGACACATATCTGGAAGGCCTAGTGATTGGCCTAGGTGGATGTCTCCAGTTTGCACTCAAAGACAGCCTTAGGGTACATCACCTGTGACCTTATTTGCTTGTGCAGAACAAAGTGACATGGCTTCCAATGAGGCACCTGTTGCTTCTTGACCCATCCTGCAATTATTTCCACCTATGATGGTAGTTGTGCATTGCTGCTGTCCACCACAGGCATTCAACCTACTTTGAGGGGGTTGATGTTGTCATGTTGGGTATTGCTGAGGCCATAAAGCTATGTTGATGCCTACATAGTATTGTGCTGTGGGCCTGGATACTGCTGCTAGTTCCAACATATGGGAAGCCCTTCATATGGGCCTTGTCCATTTTCCTTGCCTGTGTGGGGAACATTACAGAGGTGTGGGGGCTACAGCTTCACAGACAGTAGGTGGGAATACCTCACAGGACAGGACATATGGAGACAGCCCAACAAAATGGGGGACAAAGCTCCAGAATTGGGTACAGATTGTATGTCATTAGTGCTGTTATACACATCGAGGGTTGCTAGATTGACAGGGTTCATATGGATATGCATTTACTGGGTGACTTGACATCTGACAGTGATATGCCTCTGACATATCTCTCAACTGGCATGCTGTTCACAGACTGGCCAGATGTTTGCCTGTTATGCTTGATCTGTTCCTCGAACAATGTCTGTTTTTGTGGGGTTAGTAGGATAATGTGAGGACTGTCGTCAGTAATTGTTGATAACCATTGCTGTTACAGATATCATATCTTTCAGGGATGTTATGTTACAACAACACATGTAACATCATCTACTGTTTCAGTTTATAACACCATTATGTGTGCTATGTCCCTCTTTCCAGCCCCCTGTCCCACAAGTATGTCATGCATTTTCCAGATGTCCTGCACTATGAGGTGCAGATTTATGGTTTATAATTAATTACCAATTGCACTCCAGTTATCATCCTAATGACCTGGCAGACTCCTGGCCATGGTATGCAGTGGTGGCCAGGATTATGGTTCCACACCCTGGTAATTCTGTGAAAATCTGTATATATGACAATTATGTATGTTTGGCCATTGTGAACAGACTGTCAAGATTGTGTAGCAGTGTTGTGTGTAGATGTTTGTTGGGCTGGGTAGGGAGAGTAGCAGATGTGATTGTCATATATTCTTTACTTATCTGACTCTGCATGCTGCTACAGCTGCTGGCATTCTATTAGGTCTGTATGCTTGTAGGGGCTGATTATGAAATGTCATGTACCACCTCAGGATTCCAAGTACACTGTGAATTGGGCCAGTATATGTTGATGTAGTGTGTGAGTGGCAATCAGGATATGTTTGTTTAGACAGTCATTCTACTCTAGAGTTCATTTTGGGTTCTGGTATGTTGCTGTGACTGTGGTGCAAATGTTTTTGGGTGGATATTTTTGCACCACTCTCTGCTTTACACTACAGTTCCATCCCTGTAGCGCATACTATATTTGCATATACATGGGTAATTGCCCAGCTGTGATGTGGGGGAATGTCATGTTGGTCTTACTGCTCTTCATAAGGTGCTGGGTGACATGTTTGGCAGCTGACGGGATTTCCATTCTGTTACATCACTGCGGTCATACCACTACACTGTCCAAATGCATGGCTCATATGTTTGGTCTGTTCCCCAGACAGTTGTTGTCTTTGGTTAATCAGTAGGATACTCTGGGGAATGCAGCCAGTAAATGCTAACATCCATTGGTGTTACTGACTTTATATCCCTCAGAAAAGATATGTTACAAAAAGCCAGTATCACCTGTAACTGTCTACATTTATAACAGCAATATGTCCAATATACCCCTGTATTTGAGGCTCTGTCCTCCAATTATGTCAGGCTTTGTCCAGATGTCATGCACTAAGAGATTCAGAGGTATGTAGTATCATTATTTATTGCATTCATTCCTGCTACCATCCCAGTGATGTCATAGACCCCCAGATATGTAACAAGGAAACGGCAATAAATATGAGTCCTGTGCCTGTACATTCTGTGGGAAACTGTACATTTGAAAGGTTTGCGTATGTCTGCCCATTGTTAAAAAACTGTCAGGACTGTGTAGCAGTGTAGTGTGTACATGTTATTTGGGCTATGTAGGAATGGGGGTACATGTGAGTGTCATGGGCTCTTTCTATCTGACTGTGCATGCTACTCTGGTTTCTGTTTCTGCTCCCTATCGCCTGTATATGTTTGTACATACAGACTGTGACGTGTCCCGTAACACCTCAAGATTCCCACTACACTGTGACTTGGGGCAGTATATGTAGGGGTAATGTGTGAGTGAGAAATGGGGTTTTCATTGCACTAAGTGGTTCTGAGCATACCTCTCCACTGCCAGGATGTTCACAGAATGTCCAAATGTTGGCCCATACTTTTGTTCGGTTCCACAGTTTATTTGTATTTGTCTGGTAAATCACGGTGACGTTTCCATCCTCATTTCATTCAGTAATTGTCTACTGAAATGCACCCTGTTACTTTCGCAAATGTCTTCATTTGTAACAGCAATATTTGAAATATGTCCCTATATGTGGCCCACCCCCCCTACAGCCTTTGTACAGGTTTCTTGCACTAACATGTTGAGAGGGATGGTTCTGAGATATAACTGCACTGCATGCTATAATATATATATATATATATATATATATATATATATATATATATATATATATATATATGCAGTATATATTTTTTTTCTTCTTCCTTTATATTTTTATATATTTGTATCTATATTATGACTACTTTTTCATATATATGTTTCATCAGACATATATACATATATATGTGTGTGTGTGTGTGTGTGTGTGTGTGTGTGTGTGTGTGTGTGTGTGTGTGTGTGTGTGTGTGTGTGTGTGTCTATATACAACACATGAATGATTCCACAAAGCTTTCTCCATAATGTTGTGTGCCTCTATTCCATGATATGTTTGAAAAAGCAGCATTAACTCATATAGCTCAGATGGTGTAGTAGTGCATACCTCTGATTAAAGTGTTCCAGGTTATGGGTTGAACACTTGGAACTGCTGTTTTTTTTTAATTTATGTTATATGACCAGAATGCGTGATAAGTTTGTTAAAGCATTGCAGATTTTCATAGCTCAGGTGGTGTAGTGGTATTTTGCTGTGATTGTAGAGGACAGCATCCCGGTTTCAAGACTTGGCAGCACTGATTATTTTGTTGCTGGAAGAACAAGGTCTGATGGATACAGAGTAATTATGGCATGTTTAACCATATTATACTTATAATTTTATATTATAGAATAATATTTATATACATATTATAATTTTACATTTACCTTCCATGACATCCCCCTATGTGCTTTTATTAAATTATTTTCTTGTGTGACTATATTGTATGAGGCACTTGTGTTTATATGGGGGTTTCACATCTTTTTTACACTGACATCTCATTTTTGGAACTACTACACTACCCAGGTTGACAAAAAAAAAGTTGCTACATCATTTAAGTTTAGTAAAATAATTTTAACACTACTTTCACATAGGAAAATAAGTTACCTGTCTTGGTACTCGAACCATGCATGCCTGTATACAAAGCCAGTACTCTAGCCACTACAATATCTCATCTTTCACATGTCTATTTGCATTAGCTCCTATGGAATGTTTAAGCTGTGCTAAAAAGACAGCCATAAAGTGCACACCCACTTAGCTACACTTAAACATTCCTTAGGTTAGTGAAAAAAGTATATATTATTATTATATTATTATATTATATAGGTGTGTATTTTGGTGTTCTGATAACTACTTGGGACTGCAATCTGGAAAAACTGGCATTCATTTGGCTTTCAGGCTTCTATCCTTCAGGGACTCCTGCTAATACATATTTTGTTATCTATCAACTTTCTAAGTGTGTGAGGGCAATTTTTTAGGCGTGTCCCTAATGTAGTATTTATTTCCCCCATCATTTGTGCATTTGTTAACATGCACTACTTTAAGGAGATATTGACATACATTTTCTTTCAAACTTCTACCCTTACGTAATTCATGCTAATGCATGACCTGTTCTCTATCAACTTTCTATGTCTGCAGGGCTATACTTGTGCTTTTTCACTATTTTCGGGGATTTATCCCCCGTTATATGTGCAATATAGGGGGTGTGTCACAGAAATTGTCACCCACCCCCTGCATTGCTTTCTTGTTGCCGAGTTTTATTTCAGTGTCCGCAGCCACTGAAATGATCATTTTTTTCATTTCTGTATCTGTGGACACTGAAATACTGGCATAATATTAGAGCAAAGCTCTAATATTAAGCCAGTTTGGCTTAGAAAGTGTCATTCGGTACTTTCTGAGTGCAGGGGGCATGTTTAGTGTCCGTGCACTACTTGAACATGCCCCCTGCACTCATTCGCGGTTCATGTCCATGCAGATTAAACAGCAGCATGGCTTCATGAATATGCAAGGTGCACTGCTGTTCTAAATGGACACGAACCATTCCATGCAAGAATAGTCTTCTTTTTGCATGGAGTTTCTTGAATCTAGGGGAGTAACTATTACATTTGTAATATTTTGTAAATAACTTACAATATCTCCGCAACCGCTGACGTTACACACATACTGTCAGCGTCATTTTGTTAATCTAGCCGAGAGGTCCACATGAGGCTAAACAGTTCTGTCTGTGTTACCTGATTGTTCAGATATTTAGAAAAATGTGAAAATTATATCTATATAAATTAATATCATAAAACAGCAGTTAATATATCTTTACCTGCACTAGACAAAGGTCAAATATTAATGCAGTTGAATGTGTTATTGTGTAAGCTTTAAGATGAACTCTTTTAAAACTTTGTACATAGCATGGTTTTGGAATTATTGATGCAAATGTGAACAAGCCATATTTGACACCTAGAGGCATCAGTAGGAGGAAAGTGCAGATATACCTGGAATTGGATGTAATGGCTTAATGAGCTATGCAAAACTGATAGGAGTTCAATCTATTAACTACAAGATTAAAGTCAAACTGTGTTTCCTAGCTAACATCTGATATTTCACATCTGCTAATAAAGTAGAGGGGCACAACCTGTTAAGAGTGGAAAAATGATCCCAAAAAACTAAACATGCACCAAAAACCACTTTACACTATGAAAACCCAAATACATAAGTACCAGTTCAAATAAAATCTCAAATAATAACAAATACGCAATCCAAAACAATGCAGAAATATATTTAAATGTATTCAGCGCCAGTATATTTAACAGCAAAAATAATACTCACAACATCTCCAGACTAGACAAGAAACATAATATAGAGGGCTGGGTCTCCAATTCTAACAATTTTATTATGTGTTTGAGACATGGATGCCAAGAAGTTCACCATGAGTCAAAAGCTCAAGAGGTGAATCTTTGCATCCATATCAAGACCGCATACTAATAGTTTATGACCAGTAAGACACAGCCATAACTCTTTATAGTGCACGGATTCTTATCTATTCTATGTACTATCAGTTACTAAAGTAAAAAAAAAGTGATGTGTTTTGTCAGCTTTGAAAGCCTAAGGAAAAAATCAGGACAGCTTTTGAATATTGCCTTAATTTAAATAAGTTACTTACAGTTCTGTAACCTACCATGGACATAGGAGGAAAGATATTCAGGGACTAAATAACATCCCTTCCTTCATACTGAACCATCATAGTACTTAGGGGGTGTGTAACAAATGTTACATACCTCTGAAGAACTGTTACAGTCAGGTCTCACACTGCAGTAGAGCATAAGAGGTTCATCTTTTTCCAGTTTTGGAGCATAATCAAAGAGCTCCATGCACTACATAAGAATCCCAGTGCAGCATATACAATTTCCATTCAGTCAGATCACCATGCCCACACCTATGGAATCACTGTATAGCTACCTTGACTACCAACAGATGAACTTTAGAGCTATTTTTAAAACAAGAAGTTAAGAATGAGCTTGGAAAAATTATTGCTAATTTAACATTACCCTTTTACAAAATTCACCCCTTAACACTTAAATTAGGAAGACAGCAACTGGCAGTAGCACTAACTCATATGTTCAACTTCATTCTTTTCAATGAGCTGTTTCCCAGCCTCTCCACACAAGCACTCATGAGACCATGACCAAACATTGCTGGTCCCAAAGCAGCAGATGATTTTAGGCCAAATAGCCAACCTAGATGTTTTAGCTAATCTCTTTGAAAAATGAATATACAATGAAGTACTGCACTACATTTCTTAAAATGATATTCTTACTGACAAGCAGCATGGCTTCAGAACAAAGAGCATCACTTCAGCAGCCACGGACCTACTCACAAATGCTACCTTTAACAGCATTGAACAGGGTAAGGTCAACATTCATAGATCTGAAAAGAGCATTCATTTATATCAAGCATAACATTTACTACAGAAGCTTAAAAAGAGCAACTTCTCTGATGAAACCTGCACATGGTTCATATACTAACTAATTGAAAGGTCCTACTCAATGGATTATGACTCAAGTAACATCAAACCTTTCTCCACTGCTGGAGTCCCCCAAGAAACAATTCTTGGACCACTCCTGTACTTATTATTCTTTAACGGGTTTCTGTGAGATATACCAGACCTAAATACTTTTCTATACTCCAGTGATATTATCATCACTAGAGCATCACCCTATCAAAATGGCTTCAGGATAATCTCAAACTGTGTGTGCTCTAATAAGTTAACTAAAAACCCTACATGCATAATATTTATTAAGGCACCATCTTTTGACTTAGCTTTTCTGCCTTGCTTCATAGGAATCCCCAGAAGTGTGCTCGCCTTCCCCTCAGAAAAAGTTACATCCTGTATCTTGGCCAACCTCCAATCAACCTAAGGCTGTCTCATTGCCCTGCACTGTGAGACCCTGCATCGGTGGAACACTAAATTGCTTTCAGCTACACTAGTTCCTCTAAACAAAAATTACATCCTGTGTCTTGGCCAACCTCCAATCAACCCAAGGCTGTCTTGTTGCCCTGCACTGTGAGACCCTGCATTGGTGGAACACTATAAAGTGATTTTAGCTACACTAGCTCCCCTCAGCAAAAGTTACATCCTGTTTCTTGGCCAAGCTCCAATCAACCCGAGGCTGTCTCATTGCTCTGCACTGTGAGACCTTGTATCGGTGGAACACTAAAGTGCTTTCAGCTACACTAGTTACCCTCAGAAAAAGTTTCATCCTGTGTCATGGCCAATCTACAATCAACCCGAGGCTGTCTCATTGCCCTGCACTGTGAGACCCTGCATCGGTGGAACACTAAAGTGCTTTCAGCTGCACTAGTTCCTCTCAGCAAAAGTTACAGCCTGTGTCTTGGCCAACTTCCAATCAACCCAAGGCTGTCTTGTTGCCCTGCACTGTGAGACCCTGCGTTGGTGTAACACTAAAGTGCTTTCAGCTACACTATTTCCCCTCAGCAAAAGTTACATCCTGTGTCTTGGCCAACCTCCAATCAACCTGAGGCTGTCTCTGCCCTGCACTGTGAGACCCTGCATCAGTGGAACACTAAAGTGCTTTCAGCTACACTAGTTCCCCTCAGCAAAAGTTACATCCTGTATCTTGGCCAGCCCCCAATCAACCCAAGGCTGTCTCGTTGCCCTGCACTGTGAGACACTGCGTCGGTGGAACACTAAAGTGCTTTCAGCTACACTAGTGTATGTTAGAGTTGTAGTTAATCTGTCCTCCAAACTAAAGATTCTTTCCCCTTACACTGTACCTGTGCACACTACTGGTCCCCCCCCCCATTTCTCTCTTCCTATAGTACTCCATGGTCAATTACTTAAAACTACTTTCTCTTGGAAAAAGTTTACTTATGTACCTGCAGCCCACACTTCTTTTGTTTTACCCTGCAGAAGTGGTGGTCCTTTTCATCACTTTGTACTAGATTAGTAGCATAACATTTGTAGTTATTAGGAATATACTGCACCACACTGACCTAGCTTGGTTTTCCTGTTTTCTTTTTAGCAGCTGGCCTAGTCCAGTTTTTCTGACTCACAGCCTTGCATTATTTTGTGTCTACCCACTCCCCCCCTTGAACCTACACACCTCCCCTCCCACTCCTGCTTAATTACAGAGGTATCAAAAATCCTGATGTAGAAAGGCACCATCTTTTGACTTAGCTTTTCTGCCTTGCTTCATAGGAATCTCCAGTAGTGTGCTCGCATGTAAATACTACCCGGCATTGTTTTTGTTTGTGATTCTTATTGCTATTTTTGAGAAGTTTCACTCAGGGTATGTATTTTTTGTCATACATATCTTTGGTTGGTAACAGCTCTATCTGGTCACTTGTTTTCTGGAGTTGCATTTCAAGAGCGTTTTTGTTATTTTTCCTTTACTCTATTTGCCCTGCATATAAGTGTTTTTGTTATGCCAGTATAGGATTGTATTAATAGCATATTGTGACTTTAACTAACAGGTAAAATTCTGCTTTATTCAATAATGTGAATACTGTCACCTGCTATGTGTACCTTTAGATCAGTAACCTGCTTGGCAATTAGAGTAGAAGTTATTGTAACCTCTGTGGGATACAACAGACTCTGTGTATCTGCATAACATCACTGTTATTTCTGACTGTTAGTTGGAGAATTCTAAATTGTGTGTAGCATCTTAGTAGTTACTTGTTTCTGTAGCATACCACTGTTATTCCTGACTTTTAGTGGAGAATGTTAAATTGTGTGTAACATCTGTTACATTGTGTGCAGCATCTTAGACGTTACTTGTGTTTCTGTAGCATACCTCTGTTATTCCTGACTTTTAGTGGAGAATGCTAAATAGTGTGTAGCAGCTTATTAGTTGCTATTTTGTCTTCATAACCTTTATGACAATACATAATAGTGTAGTGTATGTTATAATACCTTGGTATCAACTGCAGTTACCTTTTTGTTTTGTTTTTTCTCTGCTATCCTTGCATTTTGTGCTGTTCATAGAATTGTGCTGTTTCTTACAAGGTATGCTGCTCCTCCCCTGCATTCTCTATCACAGTAACTTGGTAATCAGAGTGTTTTAAAAGTTCAGACCTAATATTTATTTCCTTTTCCTTTTTACTTCCAATCCCCTCAGCAAATGTTGCATCCTGTGTCTTGGCCAACCTCCAATCAACCTAAGGCTGTTTTGTTCCCCTGCACTGTGAGACCCTGCATTGGTGGAACACTAATGTGCTTTCAGCTACACTAGTGTATGTTAGAGTTGTATTTAATCTGTCCCCCAAACTAAAGACTCTTTCCCCTTTCACTGTACATGTGCACACTACTGGTCCCCCCCATTTCTCTCTTCCTATAGTACTCCTAGGTCAATTACTTAAAACCACTTTCTCTTGGAAAAAGTTTACCTATGTACCTGCAGCCCACACTTCTTTTGTTTTTTCCCTGCAGAAGTGGTGGTCCTTTTCACCACTCTGTACTAGATTAGTAGCATAACATTTGCAGTTATTAGGAATATACTGCACCACACTGACCTGGAATTAACTTAGCTTGGTTTTCCAGTTTTCTTTTTAGCAGCTGGCCTAGTCCAGTTTTTCTGACTCACAACCTTGCATTACTTTGTGTCTACCCCCTCCGCTACCTTGAACCTACACACCGACCCTCCCACTCCTGCTTAATTACAGAGGTATCAAAAAACCTGATGTAGAAAGACACCATCTTTTGACTTAGCTTTTTTGCCTTGCTTCATACAAATCCCCAGTAGTGTGCTTGCATGTAAGTACACTTACTATATTCTACTAAACTGCTACTGCCTTGTTTTCACCTCTTATCCCCTGTCAACCCTCTGCATCCTTCTAATTTCACACACAGTGCCTTATGCCAGTGCCTCCTTACCTCTGAGCTAGTTCTCAACTTCACTGATAACTTACTGCTGGCTTTCTTCCTTCTGCTTGGCTCTACCCACTCCATTCTCCATGTGGGCTCACTGTGCTCACCTACCCTGCCCCCAATTCCCACCCCCCACTACTCCAACTTTTATTTCAACTACTCCCCACTCACTCAACACAGCCATCCAGTCAAAACCTTCCCCTCTTTGCCCCACCTCCTTTTATCCACAGTAATTAAATACATCACTACTTAAAGACATCATTCTTTCACTACCCCTTCTCACCCCACAGCTCTTCCCTCCAACTACAAATCCTTCCATATTAAACTACCTTTTTCCAACCATGCTTTCCTTACCATTCCTAACACTCCAGACCCCCATCTCCCTCCTACTACTCCTAACAACTTTATAACATGCCAGCTCCTATACCTCCAATCAGTTTCCACTCTCTACTCCTTTCCATACTTCCACACAAAACCATATCCTCCCCCACACAAATAATCATTTCTTTTTTATCTCCTCCTCTCTGTTTCAGATCAACCCTCTGCACCTTTTTAATTCTGAAATTATTTCCACAACTGCAAATACACTTGCACTTAAACAAATACTAGACCATCCAGAATACCCTAAATCCAAACTAAAACACACTGAAATAACTTCCATTAATAACCTCATCTTAGCTGGAGACATTCACCCCAACCCCGGACCTAACCTACCCACAGATAATTACCACCCCCCTTCCTCTAACCTTTCATCCCTCTACAATACTCTTAAATTTTTCACACTCAATGCCCAGAGTCTCAACAACAAAGCACATCAGTTTCAAGCATGGCTAAGTCATAACCAACCTGACATCTAGCCATCTCTGAAACTTGGCTCAAACACCATATCTCTGACTCTGAAATCCTACCCTCTGGATTTCACACTCTTAGATGTGACTGCCCAAAGAAAAAAGGTGGAGGTGTTGCATTAATCTATTCCAATCTAGTTACCTTAATTCCCCTACCAAACCCCATTCCTAAATTCACCAATGCAGAACTTACAGTCAGTCTATTAAACATGAGCAATCACAAAAGCCTCTGCATCATTGCCCTTTATATCCCACCTGGAAATAACGTCTCAACCCTTGAAGACATACTCCAATGGGCCTCGGCTGAAATTAACCTTGAAACTTACATACTAGGTGATGTAAACATTGATTGGAATAAAATTAACAGTCCCATGCCCTCCCTGTCCATTAACCTCCTTAACTGTACTCATGTAATCCACTCCATCACCAGACCCAATAAAACAAATCCTCTAGGATCCAGTCTTGATTGGATCTTAGTCTCCCATCCAAATAAAATTACCAACTCTGGCACCATCCCTGGCTCTATTAGTGACAACTTCCCAGCATTCATTTACCGTGCAACCACCTCAAATACACACCAGCATCAATATATTCAGACCCTCAACCTCAGTAAATTTGACCCCAAAACCTTCTCTAACTATCTCAAACAAATGAATTGGAACATTCTAAAAACCCTTCCACTAGATAAAGCCATAGACCACTTTAATTCTACTTTCCTAGAAACTCTAAATTCCCTAGCTCCACCAAGGAATAAAACAATAAAAACTATAACTGCCCCTTGGCTAACCAAAGAAACAAAGCAAATTATGCATCAAAGAGACAAATCCTGGAAGCTTTACCAAACGAATAAACTTCCCGAAACCCTTCTCCAATATACACAGCTCTGTAACTTTGCAAAAATACAAATCTTTAAAGACAAAAAAATCCTACTACACTAAGCTCCAGTCAAACTATCCCCAAAACCTTAGACTTTTTTGGAACTCCATAAACTCACTCCTCAACCCAGGCTCCAGAAATAACCCATGTCCAGACCCAAGTAAATCTGGACCTCAAATTCGCCTCATTATTCAACTCTGTCTTTATAGAGAGAATATTTGACCTAAGAAAAACTTTTCCCAACAATGACCCATCTCTTCTACATTCCACCTCATTTAAGTCCCCAAATAATTTCCCCCTATGTTTGAGCTTAAACCTGTCTCCGCAAACTACATAAAAAGACTTCTATCCAAACTTAAACCCTGCTCTAATGCACCTGACAAACATCCCCTCTTCTTTTCTCAAGTCTGCTAACGATGGTATAGCTCTCCCAATTAGTATCCTAATTAATAGCTCTATAAAGGAATCCTATGTCCCTAAACTCTGGTGTTCCACCTTTATTCTTCATCTCCACAAGGGAGGCAAAAACACTAACATTTCAAACTTCCGCTCTATAGCTCTTCTCTTCCCAATCTCTAAAATCCTAGAAAAATGCATCCACCTCCAACTTATACCTTTTCTGACTAAAAACCAGCTTCTTACTACTACCCAATATGGCTTCCAACCAGGACATAGCACCATAACAGCTCTACTCTCATTCTTAGAAACTGTCAATCAAGCCCGAGATTCTGGGAACTTAGTATCCACAGTGCTCCTAGATCTCTCTAAAGCATTCAATACTATTTCCCATAAGCACCTTCTAAGTCATCTATCAAACCTAAATCTCTCCCAAAACACACTTTCCTGGTTCTCAGGCTATCTGTCAGATAGATATCAGGCTGTGAAATGGAAAAAAGGCACCTCACCTTTCTTACCCACTCCTACCGGAGTGCCACAGGGGTCCATCCTTGGATCAATGCTGTTTAATATCTTTATCAATAGCTTTCACTCTGCTATTCCTAATACCAAAGTCATCCAATATGCAGATGACTCTACACTTGTCTGCTCTGCCTCTAACCTCTCTGAACTTCTAGCTAAAACTCAGACTGCCTTCACAACTACTGAGATCTGGATGTGCCAAAATCACCTTTCTCTCAATGCTAACAAATCTATAATACTACTATTCACTCCCTCAAAATCTTTCTCTGTTGATAAAAATTCCTTCCAAGTCCTTAGCCAAAACAACTCTTCGATCAAAGTTGTTCCCTTTGTCAAACTACTCGGTGTAACTATAGATGAACACCACAAGTTTGACATCCATATTCAGCAAACTATAAAGAAAACCCACCAAAAACTAAGTATGCTATACAGGAACAACCACTTCCTCTCTACTTCTACCAGGCATACTCTGGCCTCCTCTTACCTCCTTCCTTCCCTTCTGTATGGTACCCCACTACTAACTAACCTATCCTCTTCCATCACTTCCAAACTTGAAAGCTGTTATAACAAAATTTCTAAATTTGCCACCAAAGCCAAACATTCCAAACATCACTGTGTTACCCTCCAATCCCTCAACTGGTTAGAATTCACAAATTATCTGGACTTCCTCTAGCTCACTACAGCACAGTGACTAATATTTAATCCAACTAAATGCCCAGCTCTAACCAACATCCTTCCCCCATACACCCCAAACAGAACTCTCAGATCTGAACACTAACACTTGATTACTATCCACAAACCTAAACATCCTGCTGGACAACTTCTCCTCTCATTCTCCTTAGGTAAGAAATGGAACTCTCTCCCTTCCACACTAAGGACAATGTCAAATACAAATAACTTCAAAGCACAGCTTTACACCTACCTCTCCTCCAAATGGAAATGTAACTGCATTCTCCCTATCTAGAAGTCTTTAACAAAAGCCCCTGGGAGGGTATCCTCCTGAGTTCCTAAGCACCTTATAGCTGGCTGTAACCTTCTATAGCTAATTCCCATACGATCTCTCATACTCTGTAAATATTGTAAATAGCTTTTGACTTTGACTTTAACTGTGTGAATTGTTAAAATGTATCTGCACAATATTTTTCCACTATGGGCAATATTGCTCACACTTTGTATTATTTGATATGTATTTGTAGTTGTACCCTATTTTTATTGGACTGCTATCTTTACTGTAATCTATTTCATTGAGCTTTTCTCCCTGAAAACGGGCTCTCTGGGCTCAGTGGACTTCCCCGGTAAGCAAACTGGAAATAAATAAAATAAATAATAAAACATTATTAAAAGGGCAAATGTCCAAGTTGGTGGTTACCTCAATCCCAATCTTTTTAGGCCTTTAATATTGGGAAACAATCACCTTATGAACACTTAGGCATATTGACTTTTAATGCAGATTTTAACAGGCCAAAATTAAGTAAATGAGTTATAGCAAATAATCTATGATTACATTGTCCTACACAGAAAGAATAAAATGAAAAAAAAAAAAAAAAAAAACGGTGGCTTCTCATTCTTTTCAAATAATAACCAAGCACTTTCTTTTCTCCGACATGTAAACATTCAATCATAGAAGGTAACTAAACATCTCAGGGTGGCTTACAAAATTTACAAAAGAAATAAATGAAGCCACAGCAATTACTATGTTGCTCCCTTGACTGGAAAATTCCCAGCAACTCATAACCTTACACTCCCCTCAGAACACACAGTTGCTAGAGAAGATATAAAATAAGGTAATTATTCACCTATACCTTCCTTCTTCAGCATTACTGCATCGTTCTCAAAAATGCAACTGGCTCCAAGCACTAGAGAGATCCTTCTTCCTTCTCAAATGCTGACATTTAAATTACTGAATGAACATTACTGTACTCCAATTAGACAATGGCTACATTACAGAAACAATTTTTACTCTGTTAGAAAAACTGACACTAATCTCATTACACCATCCTACACTTTAGCATGTACTAAAAACAAACTACCTCATGACATCAGACTTCAGAAGACCTGAAAAAATACATTAAAAAGTCAATGCAATGCCACTGCTTTGAAAGCTCATGGCTAACTTTCTCACCATATAATACTATTTTCTTAGTAAAACCACACCTCTATCAAACTTACTGTAGTGATCGAATATTTAGCCAACATTTTTACTCTTCTGCCTTACCCATTCAGTTCCACTTCCGGTACCCTACCAATTCTGGATCTATATTATATAATCGAACTTTCAAAACTTCGAATCCCATATGTTCAACAACATATGATCGAAGTTCGAAAGTTCGAATATATAATAAAAAACAAAAAAAAAAAAACTTACCTTAACAGTGCAGGCAGGGGGGCAAGCCCCCCTGCATCCCCCACAGCCCCCCTACTTAAATATACCAACTCCGAGATCGCACTTCAGTACAGAAAAGGGAAATTCTCCCATTCTGCACTGAACAGCGTCATTGTGCTTAACCTTTGAACACTTGAAATGTCAATCATATGGTGTCAACCATATGACGTTCGACATTTCAAGCGTTCATGGTTCTAATAGGAACCCTCGATTCTCATGGTTTCGCTCTTCAATGACTATTCCTGCACTAATTTTACTGATCTCCCTACACCACGTCTCTCATGTCTTCACTCTTCTTCTAATCCATCATCACATTGCAGTAACATGCCTGTGTATTACGAACCTTTTCTTCCTTCACATTCCGCTAGCCTCCTCAACTGTACCTTAGATCCTTACCTCATATTAATTGCCACTCTTGCTATACAGTCTTTCTTTTTACTCTTATTCTCAAACTCTGTTAATCAAGACTTGCAGCTCACTATCACTGTTGCTACATTTTTAACTTTGCTTTTATTGTGCTTACTGTAATCATATTTGTCCTTATTGTAATTCTTTATTCTTGGTGTAATCAGTTTGCTATCTATTGTGATTTATTGTACTTTATAGTCCTTGGGACTTAGGTCATACCTGAAAAGGGTCTGCAGACTAGAGTGCCTACCTGGTTAACTATGTATAAATAAATAGATAAATAAATAAATACATGCATACATACATACATACATACATACATACATACATACATACATATACTCGTTTCAGGTAAAAAGCAAAACATGCATAGTTAAACATAGAAAAATGTACAGAAAATAAAACAAGATTGTTGTTGTTGTGTCTTTCGGCTTTTCCCGGTTAGGGGTTGCCACAGTGGAACTCCGGTCTGCTAATGATTGGCAGTAGATTTTTACGTGCCGAGTTGCCAGCTCTTCAACGAAGGTATGCCCATTCACGCATGTCTCCACACAGAACACGCTCTAGCTGAGAATCGAACAAGACAACATCTTACTGTGAGGTGACAACGCTACCGCAGCATAATAAAGTAAAAAAATTGCAATGCAGTAAAAGGACATACTTTTGTGTAACTTCTGATGATTTTATTCTACTCTAAATAACTTTTAGACTATGGATGGGATTCATAAACATCCACCACATCACACTAAGTGTGTTTGTGCAAAGAGTGGGGATGAGATGTGCAGGGTATATGTCATTCAAGGAACAGTCTAACAAGGCATGACTAGCTGGAAAACAAGGCACAGCAGAGTAATATGTTAATTATCATACAATGAGCCACGCTGTATGTTAAGGAACTGAAAAAAATGGCTGAGTGATTCAGAAATATATAAATGTAGCTCATGTACCTGACCATTTGCTCATGCTCAAGCAGAGAACAACTCTAAAATTGTAAGGGGTTAATGGAACAATCGAAAACCTGTCATGTGGCTACTGTTTGCATTAGTCATAGGCAGCTGAAGTAAGAAAATGAAGAAAGCCCTGCTCCCAGTTATCATTGTTTGTCTAGGTTGGGAAGGAAACTCTACTGCATAATTGTACAACACCTAAGCAGATACAGGAAAGTACAAATGATGTCATTACATGCACGGGTTAGCCACTTTGTGCATCAGACATAGGCAGCTAAAGTCAGAAAATGAACAAAGTGTGGGCCACACATATCAATTGTTCAGGTAGGGAAGGAAACTGTATTACATTACTCTACAATACCTACGCAGATACAGACAAGCAGTAATGATGCATACAAAAATATACGATTGTGCTACTACATGCATAGGCTGGTTACTCTATGTAACAGACATAAGGCAGCCCAGATCAGAAAATGAACAAATTCCTTATCAATGTATCATCATTTTCTCAGGTGTGGAAGGAAACTGTACTACATAGCAATAAAATACCTAAACAGATACAGACAAGTAATAATGTTGCATACAAAAACACCAGAGTGTGCTGATACGCATAGACAAGTAATAATGTTGCATACAAAAACACCAGAGTGTGCTGATACGCATAGGCTGGCCACTGTGTGCATTAGGCATAAGATAGTCCAAGTAAGAAAAATGAACAAAGGTCTGTCAACACTTAACCATAATTTGCACAGGTGGGGATAGAAACTGTACTACATAACTATACAATACCTACGTAGATACAGACAAGTGGTAATGAAGCATACAAAATCACATGACCATGTTAACACATGCATAGGTTGGCCACTCTGTGCATCAGACTTCAACTGCCCAAGTCAGAATTTTATAATGTAGGGTACATTTATCTTCACAAACACATGTGGGAGAGGGGTTATGTTAAATATATATATTTAGACAAATGTAACAGTGCATTTACACTTCTGTTTATTAGAATGTATATATAGTAAAATATAACAGTGTATGTACACTTCTGTTTGCTAGAATATATGTAGGAAAATATAGTCACTTAGATGCATGCACATTTCTGTTTTCTAGCATATATACATTAAAGGATTAAACTGCTCTTAGATGAGAAGCAAGTAAAAGGCATCTGACTGTATGTAATACATTTTGTACCAGTTACAGGTTTCAAGGAAAATTACAGATAAGAAACCAAGTGCAGGGAGAATCGAAAGACAGTAAACAGGAAAGACTCCCTAAAAGTTTAAGATTATTCACCTTGAAACAGAATAGAATGAACAGACTGTATGACATCAGAGAAATAACAAAGTACTGATTTTGGAAGTTCCCAACAGACTGCAAATTCCAAAGACTGCTTTCATAAAAAATGTATATAAAGGACATTGAAAGTGTATTATGTTAGATCTGGTACACTGGAGAGCATTATCTATGCTGCCTGAGAAGGTAAACTTGGTACATTAAAAACTGTAAACTATGACATTATTGTATATGTCGTCTGTTATATAGACAAGTTATTTTGTTAGTAACTGCACAAAAGTTAAATACTTTTTCAGTGACAAGCCTAGTATGTATTCAAACACAGCAGGAGTGATGCCTTGTATAAGGTCACTTCAGTAAAAGCGCAGTAATTAACATTTATGTATATGATTCAGTCATGAATAGGAGCACTTCAGTTTCCACAGTTTGCAACAGTACAGTTCCCCAGACATCTGGGTCCGGAGTCAGACTGCTGTGCAGAAAATAAGCAGTGACATAAATTCTCCAGGGGTTCTATATTACCAAATCAAAAAACCCTTTATGAGAATAACTAAATGTCGACACCTATAATCTGAACCGCAAAAATCCCGAATGCACTAAACAGCGAAAAATAAAATAACAAACTGTCTTAGTCGGCCAAAAACACCACCCACTACATACTACCTACCTAAACAAAATAAGCCACATACATACACTAACTAAACCCTACTTCTAACCTAAAGTAGAGCACCAAAACCCTACATCTAACCCTACACTAAACCCCACATACACAACTAACTATGCACTATCCTTAACCCCTCCCTAACCCTAAGGTCTGTAACTACCGCACATGTACCCTACATACATACACCCAAAAAAAAAATAATACACATACATACAGTTAAATAAATCCCTACTTCTAACACTACACTATATCTTACATACATTACCTATCTATTCACTTACCTTAACCCACATCCTAACTCTAAGGTCCTATCTATCGCACACTTACCTTACGGAGCTATACCGCAGACGGGCCAACCATTACACTTCGACATTTAAATTTTTGCTTTTTGGTTGTTCGGCATTTCCGTCTTTCGCACAATCTGTGTCACTCTTTTTGTATTCGCAATTATGGTCTTTCAATCTGGTAATAGGAACCCTTCTCCAGGTCAGTGAATTCCCAGGTTTCAAATCTGCAATTGCCAGCTTCATTTCACCAGGTTTTCAAGTAACTACAGAAGTTTTCCAACCATCTATAGTGCTCAGACTGGCCACCTAGGTCCCTGTGGACTTGGTAAGAAATCTTTTTGTATTTACATGCAATATGGATGCCATTAGACAGGGTAGAAAACAAAATTTTACTCAATGTGTCAGAATGACCAGATAAAATTTTAGGCAGACTACAGAGTTTGCATAGCAAATGTAAAACCTTATTAGGCAAGTTGACAATTAGAAATTGTGTAAATGGATTACGTTTGACTGGTATGTCCAACAGAAAAATCTGTGGTATGATAGTAAATGTTTATTGTGTGAGTCATGTGAAACTGCTTTCTGTGTACAATGCCATAAAAATACAGTGCAGACCATTGTTAACAAGTTGAAATGCACAGATAAAACAACCAGATAATGATCATACACGTGCATTATTTATAGATGTTAAACAGTTATGTCCTGTTACCACATGTGAAATGTTAATTTCAGAGTTACAACAGCTCAGTTATTGACAGAATCTCCTGTACATCTTGTTATATCCTTTAGACAAAAGTGGAATAAAATCATTGCACAGCACAAAATAGATAATGACAGGGATGAGGTTCATGGTGAACTAACAAAAGGATTTAATAAACTTCTAAAAAACAGACAAAATTAATTCAGAAAGTTTAGACAAGATATACAAACATTTTTTCCGAAGTTCATACGAGCTTTAAAATCAGCAGAACATAATACTGAGAAATATCCAGACAGCCTGTTCAGAATTACATGACAAGAAAAATCTGGTTAATAAAGAGTTAAAGAAAGAGATTCCAGACCATAAACAGCAATTAGCTATGCTGACAGTAAATAATTTACAGCACATTACTCTACATTTAGAAAATGGTTAGCATACACAGCAGGATCTAATGTATGAACAGATGCCTTACTTAAATGCTTTTAAATTTTTATTTCCATATGTTTTAAAATTTTCATCCAGTTAAATCAAAATGCTTATAAATTAAACAGTAAAACAGGGGCATGACTGCTGTTCTCATAGCAAACACACAAAAACAGCCTCATAGCTAAGCTGTTAGATAATTTTGAAATCACCATTTCAAATAACAGAACAGTTCTAGTACATAGAAATCAAATGAGAGTAATTAAAAGCAGTCACATGAGTGGCTTGCATGTATTTTCATTTCAGAAAAATGAAAATGAAGCTGCCTAAAGTACATTTGTTGGAATGTAAAAGGGCAAAAGGCAGACAACATCAGAAGTGAATTATGTAAATATGTCTGATTTCAAACGTGTGTTAGTTAAGCCAATATCTCTTTTATTTTATACAATATTTTGTAATTGTATAACAGCACCAAAAAAGCAGAGCCTCCAGCAGAAACAGTACTCAAAACCAGTGTTAGCAACACAGAGTTGTATTGCGCAAATGATACTACAAATAAACCTCAAGGTAATTTCTCTTGTTCAGATGGACAAAAATGCTGTGTTAAAGCCTTTCCTTAAACCAGAGTGTCACGGTCTGGAAAACAGCCAGAGGACAGACATACGTTCAGTTTTCACAGTGTGAAGCAAATATATCTTTACAAAACAATGCTGCAATAAAATGTTGCATACTACAAGAGAAAGGGCACTCTTTCAATTTTACACTGACTATGTAAAGAGTACTTCAAAAGGGACTAAAATAAAGGTACAAGAGGGAAACATACTAGTCTGTATTAATGATTCAGTAATCACTGGAAAACAGCTGTGCCTTTAATAACAATCCCACAGCCAATTTTGATCAAGTAATCAGTGTACCATCAATATGTACAGTAGTGGGGCAAAACTACCAAAAAACAGTCGTACATTTTAATATCTCATTCCCTCCTGACACTACTGGATGTAAAAGACAAAGAGACTGATACAACACTCATTTAGGGGGTACAGGCTTAGGGGCATTAAACTCAATTGACATAAAAATACTGGCAAACAGATTAAAACTGACAGGACAGGATATCTCACAAATACTACATTTACAGGCACAATGGTTACCTACTATATGGTCATCACAAAAAGAGTACATTAACTTTCAAAAGAAATTTTTGCAACTTTTTAGTAAATGTTTAATTAACATGCTTCAGTTAATATTAATGCCACTAAGTTTGTAAACTGGACTAAGTGTACATTACAGTCCATGTATGTACAAATGCAGAAAAATTCTGTGCAAGCAAAACTGATAGTAAATAATAAATATGCTTGATGTATGCTGTACAACAAATGGTTTAATATGTAAACAGCATTCTTCAGTGTATAAACCTTGTTTTCTTCAACTCTCTGTAGATCTGTGTAAATAAACAATTTTGACGTTGTTTTAAACTGCTCACAGAAATTGCTCCTCAGTTCATTTGTATATATAGTAACAAATCAAAGCTTAACATTTATGACACATATGTGTTCATTTCAGGAAACAAGGCTGCGATGCCTTTGCAATAAAATCTACAAGCATTGTCAATAATTAATGTAGGATTTTCACTAAAATCACTGTATAGAAAATTATTGCATAAAGTCATAAATGAATGCAAACAGTTACTTCAACAGTTACAAAATGTAAATAGAGCAATCCTAAGTCATAAATTAAATTCTGTAATTATATAAAATAAGCTAATCAAGCTTGCAGAAAAAACTGAAGCTGATACATTTCATAATTAGTGGGACATTTTTACAAAATGATCTTCAAAAGGAAAAAAAGTTGTTACATCCAATTCTAGTAGTAATGGTTGTTATCATTTTGCGGACTGTGTAAAACTGTATTTTAATTTCCTGTATCAAAAGAAAGCTAAAGGTTTTGTTTCCTAATGTGTTTTCCGTAAATCATGATGAAAATTATGATCTAACCAAGAATATATATAAATGTAAACTGTTTTGTGTGTTTTAAAACAAGAAGGAAGAACTGTTTTATATATATATATATATATATATATATATATATATATATATATATATATATATATATACATAGAGATATGTAGTTAGACAAATATAACAGTGCATACGCACTTCTGTTTATTAGAATGTACAGTATATATAGTAAAATATAACAATGCATGTACACTTCTGTTTGCTAAACTATATGTAGGAAAATATAATCAGTTAGATGCATGTACATTTCTGTTTGTAACATATATACATTAAAGGGTTAAACTGCTCATAGCTGAGAAGCAAGTAAAAGGCATCCAACTGTATGTAATACATTTTGTGCCTGGTACAAGTTTCAAGGAAAATTACAGATAAGAAACCAGGTGCAGGGAGAATCGGAACACAGAAAACAGGAAAGACTCCCTAAAAGTTTAATATTATTCACTTTTAAACAGAATACAATGAACAGACTGTATGACATCAGAGAAATACCAAAGTACTGATTTTGAAAGTTCCCAACAGGCTGCAAATTCCAAAGACTGCTTTCAGAAAAAAATGTATATAAAGGACACTGAAAGTGTATGATGTTAGATCTGATTTTTTGTTACATCTGGTACACTGCAGAACATCATCTCTGCTGCCTGAGCAGTTAAACTTTGTACATTAAAAACTGTAAACGGTGACATTATCATACATGTCATCTGTTATATAGACAGTCTACCAGTGCACTGTGGTATATTGGGTAGGTCCAAGGTAGGCATGGCAAAGGGTTTTCCCTCACATGCATGACCTCACACATCAGAAGTGGTTCTGTCAGGAGTTCCACTAGCTGTTCTATAACTCTGGCTAGATGCCAGTGTGCTACCTAAATGTGACCAGTATCTACTGGAGGAGGTGTCAGCATAACCATGACCATGATCACTGGGATGGCTACTCTTGGGTGTAGGCACCTCTACCACCAATGTAGCAGTAGAAGTGCTTTTACTGTAGGTGCATGACCTCACCTCTCCATGGCTACATCTGCTAATGTCTGAGGGTGTTATAGATGAGTAGGCTTCATCCCAACAGATGATACAAAATAGACACTATATGCTCCAACATATCATTCAGCCTATCTAAGAAATATCAACTATATGGCTCATCTAGTCCTGTAAGTCAGCATGCACTGCCTGGATGACCATCACAACCTCTGTTGAGGCCCTGGTGGAACTCACTTGTGCCTCCATGTTGGCCTTGTGCTTATGTTGGCTGGTAATTATTGACACACCATTGCCAAGAGGAGGCAGTAACCATAACTCATGTGAGCACTAACACTACAGACCCCCAGTGGCTCATCCTGCTCATAAAGTATAGGAACAGTTTCTGAGACATCTGTTCCTGGACCAATACAACTTTCTGATCTACAGTATCCCCATTACTCTGTTCACTCACAGATGGTAATATATCATGGGTATGCATAGAGACTGTTCCCATAGTCTAGGGAAAGGGTGTGGGTGTTAAGCTCCCTGTAGCACTCTACAGCCCCAGATTGTACCTGATTATCCCCATCATCATCAGATGCTACAGACTCTCCGACATAAGATGGGGTATTTCCCCGGTGCTGCTGCCTTACAGTACATCACCTGTGAACACATAAAAAAATATCCAGTTTAACTTTACCTATGCATCAGAAATAAACATACAATTTATTTATTTTATTTTATTTTACATTTGTTGACCGGGATAGTCCGACTGGATTCATGTTCATTTTCAGTGGCAGCCCTGGGAGAAAAGCTCCAAGATAAGCAGTTAAGATTACAGATACAATATATACAGTGGTTACATACTTAACAAGTTATAAAAATTCCAAGGTTAGAGATAATCCCAGGTGTAAGTCCGGACTAAGTAACACAACTAAGCTAAATTATAGTTATTAACTCATGATAGAGGAGAAGTAGTCTGATTTGATACATTGACATAGTCAGTTAGTGGCAAATATTGTTTGAGTCTTATCTTAAATTGACTCAGGGTGGTAAGTAAAGTAATATCAGCTGGGAGTGAGCTCCAGGATCTACCTGCAGAGTTGGCAAAAAGAGAGTCACCGGCTGAGTTATTACTTTTGATAGTCTGAACTAGCAGTCTGTTAGAAGATCGAAGAGGTCTGGGATTGTTATAGGAGGTGATAATGTTTTTTAGTGCAGGAGTATTGTCCGGATTATAAAGGATTTTCTATGCCATAATCAGTTGGTTATACTGGATCAAGCTGGGCAGTTCTAGCCACCCAAGCTGGTTTAGGTTGATACAGTGGTGTGTCCTATAAGGCAGACCAGTGGCAAATTTGGCATTGTGGTTGTAGCAAATAGAGGGTTTGTTGAGGACATACTTGTTTAAATTAGAGAGTAAAGGGGATGTGTACAGAAGAGTTGAAAGTAGGTGAGAGTGAGCTATGGTAATTCTAGCAGGTGGAGTTAAGAAGGCTTTAATCCTGTAAAGTGACCCTATTTTTTTATTTATGGTTTTGATGGTTTGATTAACATACAGGTTTAATTTAAGAGTGTTATCTATGATAACACCTTGTAGTTTTGTAGAGGTGTCGGGGAGATGATAGTGCCATTATTGGATTTTATGGTAAAGGTAAATGCAGTAGACATATGAGTTGGTGAGAAAAGTAACAGTTTTTTGGGGGGATTTAAGATTAGACAATGACCACAAAGACAGTTTTCTATTATGTTAGATATTATGACAAGTATAACTAAACTCTATCTTGCTCAAACCTTTTGCAGGTGGTTGTTGCAATGCAATAACCGATACACCTATCTAGAATAGGCGAGAGGGGTATTATAGACAAGTAATATGGCTAAAATTTCCAGGTGGGGACATATCAAAGGGAGGACCACATGCTTTCTTCGTTATCTCTAAAAATCTCTTAGAGCCTAGCCCTCTCCACCCCTACATCCAGCACAACTTTATCAAACTCTTTGGAGGAGGTACTGCTTTCAAGTGCGGCCAGGAACCCCTCTGTCTCTGTAAGTGGTCATTTGATAGAAAGCCCACCACATGTAGCCCTCCACTCCTGTGCCACAGTCACCACTCTGATGGTAATACTGCAAAGTATGTCACTGGCTCTCAGCTGTACAATAGTATAGTTACATGTCTGGCCAGCAATACCATTTACCAGATATGATCACAGTAGGGCTTGTCAGTGAGTTTCAAAACAATGAAACATCTACCATGGAGACGGAGCTCCTGTAACACCACTTCATTTTCAGCCTTAATAAAGAGAGGCTTATAGTGTGACCTGCTTGTAGCTGTTCATGTGTCTGTCATATCCCTTTTAATATGAAAAGCACTACCCATAGTCCCACACAACTCTTATTCATAATAACATGAATGAGAATGTTACTAATAGAAAAAAAGATCACCAGTAGCTATAACCCATACACAACTAACAAAAGAATAACACCTGCATAACTGTCATGCCATGAAGCACATAACTCACTTAAGCAAAATAGTCACAATATACACAAAAGTCACACAATGACATCCTTATAATCATCCTGTATACCCACATTTCAGGGTAAGCAGCATTACAATATCATATGGCAAAGGATAAGTTTACATCAAGCAAGTTTACTGGGCTGGGATGCTAGTGTGGTCAGTACACATGGATGGCCAATGTACACATGCAGACAGCTTGTACAAATTCAGATAAATGAATGAATAGCTAAAACAATTATATGTATCATCTACAAGTACACAGCACATAAAAATGATGGCATCAAACAAAGAAGCAGGTATAAAAAGTAACACATAGCTGAAATTTGTCAGACCCCCACAGTAAGGGAATAAAAGTATACTGATAATTTAGTCATACAAAAGTAGACTTATTTTCTGTAGCTCAATGATGATGACTGATCTACATCACACTTATATAATGAAGACTCCACTCTCTAGCCATGATGTGTATGCTAATTACTTTTCAATTCATTAGCGTCTCAGAATCTCACCACTTGCATGATGAGCAGACCATATAAACATCATTTATGCTGATGAATACAAACAAAGCAGTGCTGAATAAAGAGCCTCTGCAGATCCAAAAAATGTAAGAAGTCCAAAACAGAAGAGGCTCACCACAACCACTTAAAACACAAAAAACTCTTTAATACTGCAGCAAAGTAAGCGCTTTCACGTTACAGGAACGCTTCTTCAGACTTTAATAACTGCCATATAAAATCAGGTGTTTTTAAATACCATTTGAAAAATGCATCTAACAATCATATCAACAATCTAATTATCACAATTAAAAACACAGAACCATTGGTACAATCACTAAAACTCTTAGATAGTATGTAATATAGAATAAATGTACAAATATATAATAAAAATACATACAAAAATATACAAAAATATATATATACCAATGCATTCACCTATATCAGTGTATAATATTAATATATTTGAAAAAGTTACTTAAAAAAATGTTCATATATTTTATATATATGTATATTTCTTTATATACATATATATATATATATATATATATATATATATATATATATATATATATATATATTTAATGTATATAAGAACGAGCTGCCAAGACTGGCTTAAGTGTGACCCTCTCATTCAAACCATGCCCTCTAGAGCCCTGTAATCTTAAAATCCATTTGTTCTCCCTCTCTTCAGTATAATTTTTGATATTACCTAGCCTATTAGATTTCCTTACTAATTCTAGTATTGTGAACTTAAATTTATGAGATGTACCTTTCTGTAATACATGGCTAGCTAAAGCATTGTACTCATTTTCTTTATTTATCGCATAGATGTGTTCTCTGACGCATTCCCTCAAACTTCTGTTGGTCTTGCCCACATAGAAGGATGAGCATTTTTGACATACAGCAATATATATAGCATCTCTCGATTTACAATCTGCATAGAAATTCATATGATAAACCTTTTTAGCATCAGGATGAACAAAACTGTTCTTGCCAGACATGAAAACACACTGGTTACAACTTCTACATGGGAAGGTTCCTTCACTAGTAGATCTAACAAGTTTTTTATTTTCACTTTCATAGCACAATAATCTCTTAAGTGACTTGGTGTTCCTATATGCAAAACTTGGTTTATCACCCACTATCTGAGTTATTCTTTCATCTATTGTTAAAATGTTCCAATTCTTGCTTATCACTTCTTAAATTCTTGGGTTCTGATTTGAGTATGGAATAGTTAATCTCTTAAATTTTTGTATCTGTCCATTATTATTATTTACTCTCTTCATCATTTCCCATGAATCTATGCAAATAAGGTTTCCCTTTACTATTCCTATTTAAATCATTGACATGAAAAACATTTTCCACTTCATGTGTACTGTAGCCTCTTGATTTCAGGTTTTCGGCTAACATTTGTTGTTTAGAACCAAGTGTCACTTCATCTGTAGTGAGGCGGGATACTCTTAGACTCTGGCCTGTGATAATATTAGAAAAAATGTGTTTAGGATGCATGCTGGTGCGATGTAGAATGTTATTCCGCCAGCATGCCTTCCTAAATATCTCCAAGTGTAAGTCACCTCCACTCTTTAAAACCTGTACATCTAAAAACTCAATTGCACATTCTGAGCTTTTGCATTCAAAACTTAGAAAAGCCGTTGTTCCATTCATGTAATGAATGAAATCATTTAACTCAACTTCAGTGCCTGCCCAAACAAGAAAAACGTCATCTACAAAGCGTTTATAAAATTTAATATTCTTATAATATAACTCATTTCTTATTATATATGTATTCTCCCAATATGCCATCACTAGGTTGGCATAGGAGTTTGCACAAGGGGTGCCCATGGCCACCCCTTTGGTTTGGAGATAATAGTTTTCTTTATACACGAATACATTATTGCTTAATATCAAATCTAGGAGCGGTAAGATCTTAATAATCAAATTGTTAGATACGTTTTTCTCAATTAAAAACAATCGAAATAGATGTAAATAATGAAACTACATCAAGGGTTACTAATAACTCATTCACAATACCAGTGTTAGCCTCTGGGGTTGCTAAATAACCACCATAACTCTCAAGAAATTCCTTTGTGTCTCTTAGTATAATATCAGTGCTGTTTACAATTGGTTTCAACTGTTTGTCAACATAAATAGATGCTGGTTCAAACAACCAGCCCCTACCTGAAACTATAGGTCTCATAGGGGGATCTGTTAAACCTTTGTGTATTTTGGGTAATCCCCTGAATACGGGTATGGTAGGTTGATCAACCAATAAAAACTTATAGAGATCAGCATCAATTATACCACATAACAACATATCATAAAGTTCAGAATGCACATTCCTTATCAAATCATTTAGGGCCATAGCATTCAGAACACAATAAGTCTCTACATCCTGCAGCATAGTGCTCATTCTTCTATCGTAAGCAGATGCATCTAGAATTACAATGGCGACCCCTTTATCCGCTTGTCCAATAGCTATCTCAGAGTTATCTTGTAGCTTCTTAATACTCTGAAATTTGTCATAGGTTAGATTATAAAACTGAGGTTTGTTGTTACCTTTACAAAGCTCAAATAAATCCCTTTCGCAAGCTTTTTCAAAAGCTTCCAGAACAGGATGGCCTTGAGGCATAAAAGTGGATGGTTTAGCAAAAACATCTTTTCTATCTGTCACGGTATTACCAAACATCAAACTAAGTCCAATCTGTCTCATAAACATTTTCACATCTAGAATGATTTCAGTTCTATCAACAGTCTTTGAAGGTATGAATGATAGGCCACGGTTCAACAATGACCTTTCGTACTCAGTTAATCTATAACTTGAAATATTAACAACTAATTCCTCGTTTTAGGTTTCAGTACCTTTTTTTGAAACTCATGTATGCTGAGCTCTACACAATGCCCAAGAACCAGAGGAGAAATCCTGATAGAAGTCATTATGAGGCAGCCAGGCTTATACATTGCTGGTGTATCTGATTAGGACTAATTAGGATTAATGTTACACCAATCTGTTGTTAAAGATCCATGCTCCTTAAACCTACATATTGCAAGATTCAGTCACAGATTACAGGTTCATAGGTTCATAGGTTCATACTAGGCTATCTGCCTTAGGGCATTTATAAGCCTAGCCAGAGTGTGTTTGGCTTTCGCCACCCATTTTAAATTAATTTTGCTATGCCCTTTTTCGAGGTTAGTATACTGTGCCTCTGTCTAACAGTGACACAGAAGTGATACCCGGGGTAAACCTACGATCTCCCATCCACTCATCAAGATTCGTCTTGAAGAGAATCAATGAGGGACTCTGCCTAACCTGGACTGGGATTTTATTCCAGAGTGAAGGGTGCCTCTGGGTTATGAATCCATCCCTCCAGCATGTCCTATTTATTTCAGTGCTGAGGTTTAAGTCTCTCGAGCATGTAGCTCGATGGGATTTGGATTTTCTGAGGTGCAGCATGACCATTAATTCCGGTTTGGACATGGCTTTATACATCAGGCACAGATCGCCTCTGAGCAGGCGGTATGCCACTGAGAAGAGCTGGAGTTTCTTTAACCAGGCAGCATATGGCATCTGTTTGAGCCCTTTGATCCTCTTGGTGAGGTACATTTGGGGTCTTTCCAGTTGCTGCAGGTGTCTGGTAAGGTACATCCCAAAATGGGCATTGTACTCAATTATGGGCCTGATGAGGGATGAGTAAAGAGGCACAATGACCTCCCCTGATCTAGATGTGAATCCCTTCATGATTAGGTGGGCTATATAAAATGTTTTTCTAACCACTTTGGCCACGTGGTTGTCAAATGAGAGATTGCTATCAACTTGGGTCACCAGGTCCCTAATTACGTCTTCTGTACTTAATGGATTACCACCTATGTGGTAATTTGTGGGCACTTTGTTTTTGCCAAAGGGGATGACTATACACTTTTTGGCATTTAGCTTGAGGCCATGGCTCTGGCACCAGTTGTCTGTTTCTATAAAGCCCTTTTGGAAGATGCTTGTGTCAGCTGGAGAGTCGATTATGGTGCCCAGTTTGCAGTCATCTGCGAACTTGGTCAGCCACAGTCCTTCCGTGTTGGCCTGTACCTCCGAGAAATATATACCGAACAAGAGAGGTCCCAGGACTGAGCCTTGTGGGACGCCACTATTAACTGGTTTGGAGTCTGACATGACTCCAGCAATTCTAACCATGTGGGTTCTGTCCTTGAGCCAGTTTGCAACCCATCTAGTGACATAGGGGATTATATTTAAGCTGGTGAGCTTATCTATAATGCCCAAGTGGGGTATTGTATTGAAGGCTTTTGCGAGATCCAGGTAGGCTGTGTGGACCACCTTCCCCTTGTCAATGGCCTTGGTGACTGTTTCAAAGAAATCAACCAGGTTTAAGAGGCAGGATCTGCCCTTAACAAAGCCGAACCGGGTAGGATCCAGTGTCTGTAGATCCCCGATATCTTTATTTATGAGGTCCATGATGATCCTTTCCATAGCTTTGCAGACCAAGCTAGTCAGGCTTATGGGGCAATAGTTTCCAGGATCCGTTGAGGCACCACCTTTGTGGAGAGGGACCACTGTTGCTGTACGCCACTCTTTGGGTACATATCCTGTAGTAAGGCAGAGATTGAACATTAGTTTTATGTTTGGGTTTAGCTCTTCTTGGAGTTCATGTAGGACGCAGCCTGGGACACTGTCTGGTCCCATTGATGCTGTGTTTTTTGCTTTGGAGAGGGCAGCTCTTATCTGAGCATCTGAGTTGTCAGGGGGGCAGCACTCTGCTGGGATAAATATTTGCCCTTTTGATGGGGAGGGATGGGGGAAGTTTGCGCTGAACCTGTCAGCTAGGATGTTGGCAATGTCTGTGGGTTCAGTGTATTTTTTGTCATTTTGGACTAGTTCTGAGCATATCTGGGAATTCCCACCCAGGTTCCTAACATAACTAAAGAAAGCCTTGTGATTATCCTTAGTGTCCTGTGCAATTATTCTCTCGAAGCTGGCCTTAGACGATTTTATGAGTGCCTGTAGTTTTTTGCTAATACTGATCAGAGATGCCTTCCCTTTTTGGGATTTTGCTCTATCATGTAGTAACTTCCTCCTTCTATTGTATAGTTTGTTTATGGCTGGGGTCCACCAGACAGGACATCTGCCTTTGAAGGATTGGGTCTTGGTTTTATTTGGGATTGCATGATCCATGCATTCCTGAAGGTGTTCACAGAATGCGTTTATAAAGGATCCTGCGGTCTAGGCCATATTTTCCACAGGCCCCGGGGCTTTGAAGGATTCCACCTCAGTTTTGAGGAGTGTGAAATTTGCTTTAGAGAAGTTTTTCACTGTGTTTTTTAGGGCAGGGGGTGGAGTCGGGATGTGAATATCCAGTGAGATTAGTTTATGGTCTGATCTTACCAGTGAGGGATACACTTCTGGTCTGGAGCATAGAGTCCCCATGTTGGTGATGATCAGGTCCAGTATGTTTTTCCCTCTTGTGGGAGTGGTAACAAGTTGTTCCATAGCATTTGAGTTTATAAATTCTAGGAACCTTTGGGCTAGGGTGATGGCGCTAGAGTAATGCTCCCAGTCTATGTTTGGGTAGTTGAAGTTGCCCAATATAATGGTGTTTGGAGAGACCTTCATATTTTCCAGTGTTCTTAGGAAGGCCGAGTAGGGTTCCTGGGTTTGGGAGGGTGGTCTGTAGCAGGCTATAAACTGGAAGGCAGTTTTACCCACTGTAAGTTGCACATTGATAGTCTCTGATGCTTCGTGCTGTGCCACCAACCTGGAGGTGTGGGTATCTTTGACGAATATTGATACTCCCCCTCCTTTTGTAGTTCGGTCCAAGTTTTGGAGCCAAAAAGCATGGTATGAGGGATAACCTGGTAGTGCTGGGGTGCTCTCAGGAGCCTTGAACCAGGTTTCTGTTACTGCACAGATATCGATGTTCTCCATGCTAAGGAGAGTTTTGAGTGCTTGCATCTTGAGGTTTAGACTTCTGGCATTGAGTAGCATTACTCTTAGTTTCTTATCCCTTGCGATACCTATGGAGGTGGGTTTGTCTTTTGAGCCTTGCCTAAAAAAGCCACTATGGGGGTAGCAAGAGCCTTTGCCAATATCCGAAAGCCCAGGGGTGACAGGTGCAAGCCGTCCCTAGTGAAGCATCTTGGCTTGTCGAGCATGTCATCCCAGGCTGACAGGCATTGGATCCCCTTTGAATGACACCAATACTTAAGCCAATTGTTGAAATTGATCATCTTGTCTTCATATTGTGGCATCATTCTTGGTGAGGGTAAGATGCTACTCAAGGTCAGGGTCATACCGGCCTGGGCTACATGCTCAGAGAGCTCCTCTATGTCTCTTTTCATGTAGTCCAGGGAGGTACATCTCAGGTCACTCACACCAGCATGGACAATGACTGAGTCATATTTGTACTTGCCTTGGAGTGACCTGAGTGCTTGTGTTATGTGGTGGATCCTAGCGCCAGACAGGCAGCTCACCATGACCTTCTCCTTGTTCAGCCTGGTGAGCGGGACGTCAGTGTGCCTGATGATAGAGTCACCTATTACAAGTATATCAGGTGTGTTGTTTAGCCTTAAGGGCTGTCACTGTTCAGCTTTGTGAACTATGTGTTGCACGTGTTTTGTTTTGGGGTAGCGGTTGCCTGTGTGTCTGCTTTGGAGGTCTCTGCTGCTTAGGCAGATATTTATTTAGAGCCTCCGAGTATGTTTTTGTGTGTTTATGTGTTTGGTTTGCTGTTGTGGTAGGTCTATGTGAGACTGGAATTGTAGTGAGTGTGGTTTCCTTCTCCTCCTGACTGGTTTCGCCAGTACTGAGTTGAGAGAGCTTAGCCTCCAGTTTGGCTATATGGTTGCATCTCTCACATGTGTTGGAATTTGTTGGGAGGAGGAGAGGGTTGTCTGTGTACATGAGGCAGTTGTAACATTGCCTCAAGATTCCCAGATTCACCAGCTGGACCAGAGAGGAGATTGACAACTGACCTTTGGACATGCTAGAATAGTATTGGGAATTCCTTTTTAATTGAAAAAAAAGGGCCAATGGGGAACGAGGTACTCAAGGGGAGTTTGTGAGGGTGTAGTGCTTTTAATATTTTAGTGCTGACTTATATAATTTTGCACTGCTATGAATATGTTTTATATGATAGCTATGTTACATATTAGTAACCCTGTCAATACAACCAGATAACATTCAAAAAAAGTATATTGTCCAGTTTGAAGAACAATGGCAGCCTGAGTTGTAGGTATATGTGAGGTATGAGTAGAGTGGTCAACATACTGAACATGTAATCAATAATTGTGAGATTGGTGCTCCACTATATATATATATATATATATATATATATATATATATATATATATATATATATATATATATATATATATATATATATATATATCATGTTTGCTAGCAATGATGATGCTTTTTTAGTTGGTATTGTCGGTAATATTCTTACTTGGAAAACAGAGATGCAAGTCTGCCATGTTGCACACATCATAGTACATTTGGTACAGAGGGTTAATGTTGTGAGCTTTACTTCTTGTTGCACAGGTTTTGATTCCTTCAGCCCTCATTTACCTACAGTGTGACCTTGAGGAAATCATTTAAGCAAACACTGCTCCTGTGTCACCCCTGTAAAGGGACTGTGTGCCCACTGGGTGTACCTGGTTAATGTATTGCATTGATATGTTAATCATAAGACTGATATGAATGCAATGTTTGTATTGTGCCATTCCACAATCTGTACAACCACCGGGTTCCTTCCACTTTACTGTCTGCTATATCCCCTCATAAAAAATACACAAACACGAGTTACACATATGGCCACAAATGGCCCACACAACAAATTTTTATATGACTTCTATTTCTTTAATTAGCTGCTGCACACCACTTGGCATCAGGCAGCATCATAAATTATCGATGAGCAGAGGAAAATGACATTTCTTATTCTATGGCAAAGAGTTTGCCATCAGTTATTCACTGGAGATTAACACCATCCCATGTCAGTAAGCAGAGCTGATATAAAAATCAAACATCAAAGCACATTCTCTGTAACACCTTCCATGGCTCAATGTATTAATTATGGAAAACCTCCATTTCAGTGCACTGAATACATATTTCTAACTCACTGAGGGTGAAATGCCATTATATAATATTATTTTCCACTGTGC
The DNA here is from genome assembly GCF_019279795.1 of Protopterus annectens. NCBI lineage: Eukaryota > Metazoa > Chordata > Ceratodontiformes > Protopteridae > Protopterus > Protopterus annectens. The sequence goes on from NC_056735.1 coordinate 904,118,825, forward strand.
TGTTATTTCTCAACTATCTACTGCAAAAAAAACTTTTTTCAAATTTGTATATGCACTACAGGAGTTGCCATTCTCTCAAACAAAAAAAACAACCTGGTAAAAAGCCAAATGGTTGTTCTGTCTAGATTAATATCAAATGATGACAGCATTTGTACTGAGCTGATCAACTTAAGTAATATATTTAGGGAGAGGAGCTACTCTGATGATCACCTTTCTGACACCATGAGATATGTGCAGGAAGAGAGGGCATGGAGATTTGTCCCCATTCTCAAAAGTAGTTCATAGGTTCATAGGTAGGTACTAGGCTATAGGCCCTAGGGCATAATTAAGCCTAGCCAAAAATGTTTCGGCTTGCGCCTCCCACGTCGTTTAATTACCTGTGCCTCTGTCGAGCAAGGCCATAGAAGTGATTCCTGGGGTGAATTTCCTGTTCCCCATCCACTCATCAAGATTCTTCTTGAAGACCACTAATGAGGAGCTCTGCCTCACATATATGGGGACCTTATTCCAGAGCAAGGGGAGTCTCTGGAACACAAATCTGTCCCTCCAACAAGTCCTGTTAATTGTTGAGGTCAGGTTAAGGTCCCTAGAGCGCGTAGCTTGGGTAGATTGGGTTTTCCTTAGGTGGAGCATTTCAACAGTTTGGGATTTGACATAGCCTTCTATGTCAGGCAGAGATCACCTCTGAGTAGCCGGTATGCAACCGAGTACAGTTGAAGTTTTTTTTAGCCTGATAGCATAGGGCATCTGTTTTAGGCCTGTTATCCTCTTGGTGAGGTATTTTTGAGGCCTCTCCAGTTGTTGCAGGTGTCTAAGTACATCTCGAATGGGGCATTGTACTCAGTAATGGGTCTAATGAGTGATGAGTAGAGGTGGACAATAACTTCCTTTTTTCTAGATGCAACCCCCTTTGTGATAAGGTGGGCCATGTAGAAGGATTTTCTAACCACTTTAGCAATGTGGTTATCAAAGGACAGGTTACTATCCACCTGGGTCCCTAGGTCTCTTATTATACTATCTTTGTTAAGTGAGCTGCCACCTATGTGGTAATTCATAGGTATTTGTTTTTTTCCTGAAAGGGCTGACAATGCTCTTTTTGGCTTTAGCTTGAGGCCATGATTTTTGCACCATGTATCTGTTTCAGAGGGACCCTTTTGAAGGATATCTAAGTCAGTAGGAGTCTCAATTATGGCACCCAGTTTGCAGTTGTCTGCAAATTTTGTTAGCCATAGTCCGTCTGTGGTTGCTTGTACCTCAGAGAAGTAAATACCAAACAGGAGAGGTCCCAAGACTGAGCCCTGGGGTACTCCACTTGTCACAGGTTTGGAGTCGGACCTAGCATTTCCTATTTTCACTGTATGGGTTCTGTCCATGAGCCAGTTAGCAACCCATCTTGTAATATGTTTATATTTAGGTCAGTGAGTTTGTCTATAATTACCGAGTGGGGAATGGTATCAAAGGCTTTCACAAGGTCAAGGTATGCTGTGTGGACCACCTTTCTCTCATTGATTGCTTTGGTGACCGTCTCAAAAAAGTCAACCTAGTTTAGGAGACATGACCTGCCCTTTATGAAACCAAACTGGGTAGGTCTAGTGTCTGTAGGTTCCCAATGTTGTTGTTTATGAGTTCCATGATGATGCGCTCCATGGCCTTGCAGATGAGGCTCGTCATGCTGATGGGGAGATAGTTCCCGGGGTCAGTGGTGGGTCCTCCTTGTGAAGCGGGACAACCGTTGCCATGCGCCACTCAGTGGGCACATAGCCTGAGGTGAGGCTGTGGTTGAACATGGTAGTTAGGTGAGGGATTAGTTCATTTTGGAGTTTATGTAATACGCAGCATGCGATGCTGTCTGGTCCCATGGATGCTGTGTTTTTTGCTTTAGAAAGTGCCATTTTCACCTGTGTGTCAGTGATTACGGGGGCAGCACAATCTTTTGGTATAGATATGGGCCCTTTAGGGGGTGAGGGTGGGGTAAAGTTTGCACTGAATCTATCAGCCAGTATATTGGCAATATCAGTTGGTTCCATGAATTTTGAACCATTATGCTGTAGCTCAGAGCAGATCTGAGAGTTGCCATTTAGGTTCTTGACATAGCTAAAAATGCTTTGTGGTTGTCTTTGGTGCCCATCTCGATTTTTCTTTCAAAGCTCACCTTAGACGATTTTATAAGTGATCTTAGCTTTTTGCTAAGGTTGGTCAGGGAGCTCCTCCATTCCTGAGTTTTTACTCTTTTTTTGTAATAATTTCTTCCTTCTATTATAGAGCTTGTTTATGGCCGGGGTCCACCAGACTGGTTTCCCTTTTTGGAGGAATGGGTCTTGGTTTTGTTCGGGATAGCATGGTCCATGCACTCATGAAAATGCTTGTAGAGTGCTTTTGTGTGGGCTACAGCAGATTCAACCAAATTGTCATTCTGTATGGAATTAATGAAGTTTGCCACCTCCGTCTTCAGTAGCATAAAGTTTGCTTTGGAGAAGTTTTTTACTGTGGTTTAATTGGGAGCGGGAGAGGGTGGTATGTGGATATCGAGTGTGATGAGTTTATGGTCTGATCTAAGCAATGAGGATTTACTTTGGGTATGGAGCACTTGTCCCCCATGTTGGTGATGACCAGGCCCAGTATATTGTTGCCCCTTGTGGGGGTGTTGATAAGCTTGTCCAGGGCATTTGAGTTAATATATTTCAGGAACTGTTGAGCAAAGGTATTAGTACTTGAGTGTTTTTTTCCAGTTGATGTTTGGGTAACTGAAATCACCCAGTATAGGGTGTGTGGTTTGACTCTCATGTTTTCCAGTATCTCAAGGAACGAGGAGTGGGGGTCTGTGGGCAGGGATGGTGATCTGTAGCAAGCTACAATCTAGATTGCAGTTTTTTCCATTGTCATTTGCACTTGGATGATCTCTGAGGCATCATACTTTGCAACTAGTCTGGAGGTGTGGTTATCCTTGATGAATATGGAAACACCTCCTCCCTTGGTGTTTTGGTCCAGGTTTTGTGGCCAAAATGTGTGGTATGAGTTGTAGCCTGTAATCACTGGGGTGCTCTCCTGAGCCTTGAACCGGGTCTCAGTTACTGCACAAATATTGATGTTCTCCATTTTGAGAAGAGCCTCGAATGAGTGCATTTTGAGGTTTAAACACCTGGCGTTGAGCAGCATTACCCTCAGTTTTTTGTCACTGGTACTTATTACGGTGGTGGGTTTGTCTTTTGAGCCTTACCTAAAAAAGGCACTATGGGGGTGGCAAGAGCCTTGTCCAGTATTCTCAATCCCAGGGGTGACAGGTGAAGGCCATCTCTGGTGAAGCATTGTGGCTTGTCGAGCATGTCCTCCCAGGCAGACAGATACTGGATCCCCTTTGAATGACACCAGAAACTTAGCCAATTGTTGAAAGTTGTCATTTTTTTTTCTTGTACTGAGGTATCATTCTTGGTGAAGGTAAGATGCTACTCAGGGCTAGGGTCATACCCACCTTGGTTACATGATCAGAGAGCTCTTCTATGTCTCTTTTCATGTAGTCCAGGGAGGTATGTCTCAGGTCATTCACACCAACATGGACAATGACAATGACAATGGACAATGACAGAGTCATATTTGTACTTGTTACAGAGTGACCTGAGTGCCTGTGTGATGTAGTGGATTCTGGAGCCCGACAAGCAACTGACAGTAACCTTCTCTTTGTCCAGCCTGGTGAGTGGGACATCAGTGTGTCTGACTATGGATTCACCTATTACAAGTGTGTTAGGTATGATGTTATGCCTTATGGGCTGTGTTTGTGTGGCACACTGGTTTTGGAAGTTATGTGTTGGTTGTGGTGTGTTTGTAGGTTCATTGCGTGCCTGCTTTGGAGGTCTCTGTTGTTTCCGCAGATTTTTATTTAGAGCCACCGAGTATGTCTTTGTCTCTCTCTCTCTCTCTCTCTCTCACTATGTGTGGGATTTGCAGTTGCAGGTGTGGTTAGTCTATGTGTAGTAAGTGGGGTGTTGCAGATTGCTACCTTCTCCTCTTGACTGCCTATTCCAGTCGTGGCTGGAGAGAGCTTTGCCTCAAGTTTGGCTGTGTAAGTGCATCTCTTGCAGATTTTGGTGTCATGTTGTAGGAGGAGAGGGTTGTCTGTGTACATGAGACAGTTGTGACATTGCCTCAGGATGCCCAGATTCATCAGGTAAACAGGAGAACACACTGGGAACTGGCCTTTGGGCATGCCTGAATGGGTTGAGGAACTTTTTCTTGTTAAGTTGGTGGGGGACAGTAATTTGACTGTTCCTTACAAACAGATGTTGGGGATCGAGTACTATAGTTTATTAGTGCTTCTGTCACTATTTAGAGCAAGTGCTAGTCCGAAAGTGCTGATTTGAGTACTAAAAACTGGAGGAACTGGCTAATACTAAGGGAAAAACTGAAGAGCAGACTCCATGGAGCCGGACATAGTTTAACCCTAGCTAACTGCTGCTGTGCTCTGCGCAAAACCGCGCTAATGCGGTTTTTATATCAGACAGATGAAAGAGATAGACATTAGCCCAAAATGGCCAATGAAACTACAATTTCTGGACTGAAACAACTCCTTCAAGGACAGGTAGGCTGTTCAAAGCTCCCCACTCTCACTGGTGAACAAAGAAACTTCCTTCTATCCAGGTAAGGTATGGGCAACACAGAAGCTTAAACACAGTCCAGGTATCAGCAAATATCTGAAAACTGGACTTTTCTAGCTTATAAAGGTGGGAAATAGGAAGATTTGTTTTTGTTTTTTTTTTTTTTTTTTTTCAAAATTAATACAGATACAGCAGAAAAACACTTTTAAACAACAGAAACAGCTGTCACACTTGAGCATGAAGCCAATAACAGTTAAATAATGCAATTTAAGACATAAACAACTTTTTTTTAAAGTGATGACATTGGGAGTATGAACTCTACCAAGTTTGAGAGATTTATGACTTTAACTTAGAGCAACAATGTTCATGACATCAAAAAATAATCCATACTGACTAGCGAACTATTTATCATTTTGACATGACTAGAGAGACATTAGATACTGTCCCTGGATTTATTTACAAGTGAGGGACTAACATCAAAAATGTACTGGAATTTAAGACTGAGAACAGCTTAAAAACTGATATAGTGCTGGGTAGGACCAAGAAGTGTAGTCACTGCAAGCTGTGTAGTTTTATTAATGTCCGTGGCTGTAGTGAAATATTGAATTGTTAGGGGTTAACATTTGGACATGTCAGAGCAAATTGTGAGACTACAGCAGTTGTATATTTAGATAAATGAAGTTTGGCAACAAACCAAGTTGTCCCAGGACATCTTCATGGGGGGGTTAGGTTGCTATTAGGGGGAGTTAAGTGGGTTGGGGAGGTGAAAGGGTTAAGTGGAGGCAGGGATGGTTTGGAGGAAATGAGATAAGGATGGGGAGGGGCTTAAGAGGTTTAGTCTAGTGTAGCTGGGTTAAGCAAGCACATTTTGGCATGAACTTGCTACCCACCCTCCCTATTTTCGTTGGTGGGTTAGGGGGAATAGAGTTATTTATCATTGGAGGTAGGCAGAGAAGAGGGATAGGTTTGCCCTCTTCTGTTCACCCTCTGATGTCTGGATGTTTATTTCAAGGATCTGGGGAAAGGAAAATGAGTAGTTGGAGGAAGCTTGCTGAATAGATAAGGAAGCTGAGGTAAGGATGCTGCTTATTTGGTGGAAGGTAATTCAATGAATGGTGTATGAAGTGAGATGGGATGCTGCTTCATAAGTAAAGTAAGTGAGCAGAGGTATGGACCCTGGTTGTTGGGCAGGGTGAGTAGGTACGCTGCCCTGATTAACATTACAAGGATGGTGATTCATAAGTAAAGTAAGCGAGCAGAGGTATGGGCGCTGCTTACTGGGCACGGTGAGTGAGTAGGTATGCTGCCCTGATTAACATTACAAGAATGATATGCTGTGTTTAGAACCAATTGTATTGTGAATAGTTGTAATTAATGAATTTGGTGAACAAAGCTATGTTATGGAAATTTAACAAAGGTCATCAAATGTCATTTGGTATGATGTGTTTATTGAAGGGGACCAGGACAATTGCTCATCTTGTTTTGCATTCTACATTGGCAAAACTGAACGCAGCATAAGGGAAGAATATATGAGTATGTTTACAACATCAGCAAGTGTTCAACTAAAAATGCAATAATTAAACATGCCCAGTTGCTTCAAGATGTTTTCTAAGTTCACTTTCATGGTGCTAGAAAAAATGAATATGACTTCAGGCAGGGGATGGTGGGAAACCTTTTTTTGAAATAACATGAATTCTACTGGTAGCTTAGACTTAATGCCAACCATATCCTCAGGTCTAAATGAAACTATCCGCATTGCTAGTGTTCTTAAAATGAAGGCAACAAGAATATAAATGATTATTTTGATAACGCAATATTTACTTCTATTTAATAAAAAATGTTAATCATTGTATATAACTGTTTATAAATGTCAAAAGTCTTTTTTTAACGTGTTTTTATCATGTGATTTTTTATCACATGACTTTCATCGCATGGTTACAGCACATTTAAAATGGAGTGTCTCATATTTTCTGAATGAGGTTTTTAAGACAAAAACACTCAAACAAATCTCTAATAAAATAAGTTCTCTAGTGAGGATACAGCATTGTTTTCATTCTCTGTTTTTCTGCTTTCTTTCTGTTATTATGTGAAGCTATTTTTGTTTTTTTCTTAGTTACATTAGAATTTATGACTTCTTGATGTCACTGAAGGAAACTGTGCTTACCCCAAATGTATTTTCATTTACAAAAGGAATGGTATTTATCATGAAAGGGTGAGTTAACAGTAGTAGTCCTTTCTCGTTTATATGCTGAGTTGTTTGTAAGAGAAACTATATTTGTAGTCAAGCTAATAATGTATATCTCAACAAAACAGACGTGGAGATAGTACCCTGATGACTCCTGAATGATCAGGAAGGGAGTGTGTTCAGATTTCTTAACAGATTGTTGACTATCTCAACAACAAAGAGTTTAAAATCTAGTCTATTTAAAGCATTATCCTGAACTTTTTGGATGTGATGGTCATCAAAGTTGTTGAGTTTTTTTTCCAAAAACATTTTTATTACATTTTGTTAATAAACATGGACATAAAGTATTAGAAATAAACAATATAAAACATAATAACTATTTACACTATATACAAACATCCATGATAAACATTTGTTTTATCCAAGAAAGGTAATCAATATTTATCTAACAATCTTTAAAATTTTTGCCAAGCTAGTCTTTTGTGTGTTACATTTGATAATCTCTGATAAATAGTTTGCATTTCTTTTTTACATACAGATTTTGCTATTGAAATAAACTCAGTAAACATAAGATCTTGCTTATTTTTCCAGTTCAATGTAATTATTTTCTGAGCAATAGCTAGTATTAATGAAAGAACATGTAACTGATGTCTAGGAATTACACTTGGGGTAGGAATATTGAATAATATCAAACAGCTAGTAATCTGACAGTTATCAGACCACAGGGCTTTTGTGAAATGTCTAAAATCACTCCAATATTGTGTGAGAGTTCTACATTCAATGAACATATGAACCCAGCTGGCTTCAAGAATATCACCACACCTCCAGCATTTGCTTTCATTACTCTTGGTTATAAGGTTAATTCTGCGTGGAGTGTAAGAGCTTCTATGAATAAATCTCCAGGTATATAGTCTCCAATATAAAGATGATGAAGTGTTTTTTATTGAATTTAATAACTGTTTCTTATTATCGTTAGATAAAGGTTCACCATTAATCTTTATGGAGTAATTCCAAAAAGCTGGGTCAAAAGTAATCAAGTCTTCTTGTATGATTTAATATACAGGTGATATTTTTTGATCAACTGCTCTGAATCACAAACCATTTTTGTTAATGAACTTTTCCCTTTATATTGTTACCATCCATTCTATGTTTCTCAGAATATTCCCAGGTTCAGCTGATGAGGATTAGGCAAATGTGTAGTATGGAAGCAGAGCATATTTAACCGTCTGAGATATAATTACAAAAAGAGCAAAAAATTTAGCTCTGTACCTTATTCATTCCAAGACATGTCAGTCATCTGGTGAATATTTGACTAGACTGGACCACGGAATTAGGGGTAGCAGGCCTTGCAGCCACTGTGTTCACTGTGTAAATGTGAAGAAATCCATGTATTTTTTATTGTTAATGTTTCACACATGTTCGAGATTAGGCAATATATTACATGTACTGTTCAAAAGGTGATTCATTTGCCGCAATGTACCTATGGATCTTTCTGTGAAGACAAGTTGTCCCAGATATTCAAACAAGGAATATGAGTATCACAATGATATTAGATGATGGCATGAAATTAATGCCCTTTATAAATATACACTGGTTCAAACTAATATCAGGAATATGATTTTTTTTCTCATGAATCCCATAGCATTTTGGGTCTAAAGGCAAAAAAATGGATTAATAATGCAGGGGATTTGTTCAAACATGGATTAAATTATAGTTATGTGATATATTTACTGCTATCAAGATGGCTACAAGATGGAATTATATTTTATATTTTGTATATGCATATGTATATAAGTGTGTGTGTGTGTGTGTGTATGACAGCTGATCAAATGATCAGCTATGCTAACAGATAGAATATCAATGTTATGTCAAAGCAAAAAAACGCCAGTGCATTCTGTACATGCTCCAGGGTTTACCCCAGAGTGGAGTAAACCAAATGTGACCCTCATACCCACTGCTAATTATACATAAACTAAGAGATTGCAAAATACCCAGGAAGGGGAATACTCCACTACCCAGGGATTGTCAATCTTGAGCACCCATTGACTATCTGTTTGCACTGACCAAGTTGTGTCAAACAAACTGATGTTGATGTACCTAGCACACACACACACACACACACACACACACACACACACACACACACACATAGATAGACGAATAGATAGATAGATAGATAGATAGATAGATAGATAGATAGATAGATAGGTAAATATAAATTGGCATATGTATTTAGTATTTTTAAAAAACATTTATATGAATTTAATTTTGATACTTAATGCCGATGTATTTATTTGCACATTTTTCTATATGTTTATATATATAAATATATATATATATATATATATATATATATATATATATATATATATATATATATATATATATATTTGTTTGAATTTTAAATGCTTTGTATCACATCTTAGGGTAGGATATTTAACAGGTTAATTGTTAAATGAAGTCATTCACCAAGGAAACAGTTTGTACCTGCCTGATTACAAAATATAGATAGGGTCACCACCTGTCCCACTTTGCGAGGGACAGTCCCTCTTTGGGCAGTTGTGTCCTGCAAAAAATTGTAAAAATGGCAAATGTTCTGAGATTTTTAGGGCAAATTTCTTTCTTATATTTTATGTAATAGTTGCATAAAACAGTTATTCTGTATCTGAAACACCTAAATGTTATAAGAAACAGAATAATCAGCTAAAATGCTACAAGAAAAAGCTTTTATTTAGGCAAAAAAAGTGAAGTTCTGTCCTTTGTACTTGCCGTGGGTATGTTCTGGCTTGCAAAATATGATGTCTGTACCACAATTTTCCCACTTTGGCCATTTGAAAAGGTAACAGCCCTAAACATAGATCTTAGAGAAATCAGGTTCACTCTGCAGAACAAGGTCAGCACTGTACTTTGGCATACAAGGCTAACAAAATGAGAATCCCTTTCAAGTGAAAGGACATGTCATGGAAGTGGCAGCTCCACCTACAGTATATGTGGGTGAAGGTTAGATAGGCAGTGCCTGGTTGGAAGTCAGACTGTCTGTAGAACCTAGCTCCACATACAAATGGATCAATGCTGTAGGTGTTGGGACTCGGAGGAGACTGGGTTTGCATGCATGCATGGCTGTTTTTGCTGTTAGCTGACAAACTGTGTCACATAGGCAAGACACTAATAACACTTTCTAAACTCTCTGATTCTTTTTTTTCATACATTGGCACTCTATACTGTTATTATTGCATTTTTATAAAAAAAATCAAAGTCAGTTTTATAGCTGATGTGCTTATAAAGAAACATAATGAATTGCTAATTAAAGTCTGTACTGAAGCAGACATCAATATTAAACTAGTTAAGATTTTCTTGTGTATTCCAGTTTGTATTGTATACCAGCTGTAGATAATGTGTCCCACTGGGCATATTAGTTGCTGGAACAAACACTATACTGATAACTTCACATTTTGCTCAACAGGGAATTCCTCCGTTCACATAAATAGTTGTTATCCATTATTAGTCAATAGTAGTTGTGTACTATTCACAATAAAATGTGTCCATTTCAGTCTCCTTTATTCTTGTTGGTTGACTTCCTCCAGGTGAGTAAAGTTTAGAAAGTAAGTACATATGCCATTAGGAATGTAAACTCCGAGAGTCAAAGATTAATTCAATATATAACATATATGACAGCAAGCAGATTACTCTTATTTTGCACAAGAGTTCTTTTTATGAAAATTTAACTCACAAAAGCAAGACAATGAAAAAAGATTCTGGTTAATAAGAGAAGTTAAAAAGGGAAATTATTTAAAAAGCAGTTTGTTTCTGCATTTGGGTTTTGCAGTATTTTAAGAGTGTTGACATAATGTTGCAAACTCTGGGATAAGGCAGCTCATACCATTTAATTAAAAAATTAGTTCATATGAAAACTTCAGAAACTGTGCCATAAATGCAGAGCGTCATTGAAAAGTTGTAAACTCAGTTTTTTTTTGTATAAAGGTATTCAGTAGTACTATTCTTAATTCATCTTTATGAAGAATTGCAACATAGTTTTATGGTTGATATGCTTATATTAAAACTAAGAACTGCTAATTACATTGCTGATGCTATACTGAAACACATTCAAAATATATATGATTTTCATCTTTGTTTCCTGTTTCACACAATATCAGTTTTGTTGAAAATAAATAACTACCTTAGAAGTAGAAGCAATGTCTATGATATGCAGACACTTAAATGATATAATTTATGGTAAATAATAATGAACAGTAATTAAATTAAAACTTGAAGTATTTAGTATGGTACCTCTTAATACTGCATTTACTTTGATTAATGAAATGCTAATTTATAATTTAGGTGTGCTTTGAAAAGGCCACACACACGCACACACGCAGACACGCACACACGCACACATACACACATATACAAATATACCTATATAAACAGTTGCATTTTTATTCAAAATAAAAATAAATGAAACAAATAAAAAACACAGAGTAGTTGTTTGACATTATTTACTTATAGTAGGCAGAACGCACAAGTAAGAAATGCAATCACAGAAAAAAAATCCAGCAGTTCTACTGAATTCAGGTGATCACAAACACCTTTTGTGGTCTCTCCTCTTAAGCTTCCGGGTGTTACTTTTAAGAGATTTCCAAGTCCACTAACACAAGTCTCAGCTACTCTTTCTTTACTACAGTACTTACACAGAACCAATATTCCAAGCCATAAACCCTCTCAACAAGAGTGCACCTTCTCGGCTTTGACAGGGCTGTAGTCTAGTCATTTCTACATCATGACTTGTGCTGCTCTTTCAGTTAAACTGGATAGGTAATACGTGTTATTGCCATGCTGGCATCAGTTTTTAAAGTTGTAATGTTTATTTACAACCAGTTTATCTCTTGGATTAAGAATGTGTATCATCTATATTAATTCCTGCATAAATGTCAGCTTTCATTATTCACCGTATCTAGTCATCTCTGCTATTAAACTAACTAAAGAGGTTTGCACTTCAAGATGTTAATACAGTGTACTTTTCTATTTTTTTCTAACTAGTCTATCTAACCCTGTACTTAAGATCGTTTAACTTTTCTGCTACTTCAGATGAACCCTGCCACTCATCCAAACATTTAGTTTTTGTGAAGGGGACTGAAAGAATTCCTTTGTCCTCCCACTTTGTACTATACACCTCTTGTTGTGTAACCTGAATTTTTTGTGTGTTCCCATCCAATGGACATTACCACTTATAGCCTATCTTGTAAGTCGATGTAGTGTTCTATGATAGTTAAATGCCATTTTCTGCACGTTTTTCTGGCAGTATATAACAGTTCATAAGAGTGTCTGCCATATAGCAGCTCAAAAGAGCTAGTGGTACTTCTCCAATGGCAAACAATGGATATGATACTAACTGGTCACAGATTTTGTTATTTCTTTCAATAACTTTTTCTCAGCATGGACTTCAAAGTTTGTTTAAAATGATCCCCTAACACATCTGTCCTGTAAAGGACTAGCACAGCCAGTGCATTGTTCAGGTTGCAAAAGGTCTCCCCTTTTCAAGTGTATTCCCCTAAGTATCCATAATAATAATAATAATAATAATAATAATAATAATAGCACTAACTCCATAGTGATATATTAAGCAATAGGCTCACACAGGACACTAGCCTTTGGGTAATTACTTCCACAGTAAAGAGAACCAAAATATATTCATAGGCTCATAGGTAGGTACTAGGCTATCGGCCCAAGGGCCTATGCAAGCCTAGCCAACAAGCTTCCCTGGCTTACACCACCCAAGAAAGTTATTTTCCTGTGCCACTGATGAGCAGAGACACAGAAGTGATCCCCGGGGTGTATTTCCTATTTCCCATCCACTCATCAAGATTTTTCTTGAAGAGTGCTAATGAAGAACTTTGCTTGACATAGATGGGTAGCCTGTTCCAGAGTATGGGAAGTCTCTGGGATAGGAATCTATCCCTCCAGCATGTCCTGTTTATTGTGGTGACAAGGTTTAGGTCCCTAGAACATGTAGCTCGGAGGAATTGGGATTTCTTTAGGTGTAGCATGTCCAACAACTCTGGGTTTGACATAGCTTTATATGTTAGGCAGAGATCACCTCTGAGTAGGCGATATGCTACTGAGTAAAGCTGGAGTTTTTTGAGGCGGTCAGTGTAGGGCATTTGTTTGAGTCCAGTAATCTTCTTTGTGAGGTACATCTGTGGCCTTTCCAGCTGCTGCAGATGTCTTGTGAGGTACATTCCAAAAGGGGCATTGTACTCTATAATGGGTCTAATGAGTGATGAGTAGAGGTAAGGATGACCTCTTTTTTCCTGGATGAGAACCCTTTTATGATGACGTGTGCCACATAGAAGGCCTTCCTGACTACTGTGGCAATGTGACTATCAAAGGAGAGACTACTGTCTACCTGGGTCCCAAGGTCTCTTATCACACATTTGGTGTTAAGTAGATTGCTGCCTATGTGGTAGTTCATGGGTACAGAGTTTTTACCAAAGGGGATGACACTGCACTTTTTGGCATTGAGCTTGAGGCCATGGCTCTGACACCAGGCATCTACCTCAGAAAGGCTCTTCTGTAGGATGTTCACATCATTTGGGGACTTGACTATGGCTCCTAGTTTGCAGTCAACTGCGAACTTCATTAGCCAGAGGCCTTCTGTGTTAGTCTGTACTTCAGAGAAGTAGATACCAAACAGGAGCGGTCGCAGGACGGAACCCTGTGGTACTCCACTTGTCACTGGTTTGAGGTCAGATTTGGAATCTGCAACTTTTGCAGAGTATATTGAAACTCATACGTAGATTATATCAATGGCTCAACAATATCCATATCAATACATTGAAAATACATATCTGTGCTAGTGGATTCAAAGGATTTCTGTAAGCTCAGCAAGGGTCTGTGTTCTGATATTCTGATCAACCAGACCTGAAGTTCATAGCTTTTTCCTTTGTTACAAGCCAGCAACGCCATGCTTTAATCTATGCTTTTCTGTTATCCATTCCTAGATGTCTTCCTATCAAAGGACTATATGATAACCATATCACAATGTTTCTGAAAGGTTTGCCCACTAATAGTTAATGTTCTGCTTATTTTCAGTCCTTCCCTATTTATTTATTTATTTTATTTATTGATTTACATTTGTTGACCGGGAGTGTCCGACTGGACTTAGGTCCATTTTCAGCAGAGGCCCAAGGAGAAAAGCTCCACAGTTAAAATAGACAGTAGGTACATTGGATTACATAGCAATTAACAATTTGATTAACATAGCAATTAATTACAAAACATATTTACAGATGAAGAACAGAGTACATCAGTAGACAACTAGAATCTTTATCTGCAAAGTACATAACAGACATTAACAAATGTTACAATAAGAAGTTCCTGCTTTATAATAAGTACTAGGCTTATGAGCATCTGCGCTTGCTATAATCAAGGTAGTTAGTGGGGTGGAAAGAAAGGTAGTGGTTGGATGGGGTGGGTGATATCAGAGTGGGAGTTGCAAGGGCATAGCCAGCATGTTTTTAGGTGTGCTTTTAGTAAAGTTTTGAAGTGGGTGCATGATGGTACGGAGGTAATTGTGAGTGGGAGGGAATTCCATAATTTGGCTATGGCGCAAGAGAATAGTGCTTCCCCAGCAGAGTTATTGGCTTTAGTGATCTGCAAGTGATTTTTGTTGCTGGATCTTAGTGGTCTGGTGGTGCGATAGAGTAGATTCTGGAGGGATGGGACATTTAGTGGATGGTTTACTAGTTTATGGGTGAGTGAGAGTTGATACCATTGAAGGAGGTGAGGGAGTTCAAGCCAGCCTATTGTTTGCAATTTACCATATTTTAACTTTAGTATGTGTTTTTGGGTATATTTTCTCCTTCAGAAACATGTTAGATTAAATAAGTTGTTGATAAAATAAATAGTTGACAAAATGAGCATATATAGGTTTGTATGTTGCTCAATGAAATGCAAAAAACATCAGTTCAATCTTGACTGATGTCTGCCTATTAAATATCTCAGTTACTGAAAATCAAATCTGCCAAAAAGCAAAAGGACACAAAGAGAAATCACTTTCCTTTACCCACCTTACAAGAAAAAAAAAACACTTTCACATTCAGATTAAATTTGATCAAATAGTGATATTGTTATGGAAAAGGGTTTTTGCTAGATAAGGTGCAGGGTTATATTATGGTTATGCTTATGGTTATGTTTATGTCATGGTTATGGTTATGGGTATGGTTATGAACTGGAGCAGGGTTAGGGCTAGGTATATCAAGTATTATAAAGTAGGTGGGAAGGACTTCTAGAATGTCATTTTGATAAAAATTTCAAAGAGTTTCAAAGAACATTATTACATGTGCAAGTGAAAAAGAGTTTTGCAATATAGGAGAGAAAGGACATGGAAACAGCTTAGCTGTAACAATGACCAGAGTGTAAAAAGCTGGAGGTGAAGAAAGCAAGAAATTATATATATATATATATATATATATATATATATATATATATATATATATGTATATATATATATATATATATATATATATATATATATATATATATATATATATATGATATTGATAAATAACACAAACAAAATACCTTGTGCAGATATTATTTTCATAAATAACCTGTGGCCAGTGACCAAGAATGACCACTAGTTGGTCTTGTTGCATTGTGTGGATTTTATTATAATATTGTGAGATAATAAAGTTTGCATTAGAACTAAAGGGCTTATGGGGAGCAATACCAGGTTTGTAATTAATGCCTCAAACAAGTATCAGAAAAGTAAGAAATAAACAGCAAATAAATAAATTGTTTGAAAGTAGATAAAAGGACAGAGAAATGAGTAACTCATTAACATGCTGTACCTAGTACATACAGTATTAAGTAATATCTCAATTAGGATACGTGATTCAAACCAGCCTTTCAGCAGAGGTTTAGCCTCCACTGGTACTACATTGGCTTAAGTAAACATCTTACTAGTTTTTCTCAGTTCTAGTCATATTTAGTTCAGAAGTTTTAATGTTTCATTGAAGAACAATAGTTAGAGATGGACAGGGGTAGGTATAATGGTTTGTCCTCAAACACCAGTGTGTAAGGATTATTGATTTAGCTGTAACCATCTCATCTGGGCTAGGGAAAAGTAAGAGGGGTCCCAGTATTTGTGTACAGTAGTAAATGTTGTATGGTTAGTTAATAAATTGCAGATTTTATTGATTTCAAAATCTGTTAGAAAAATCATTCACAAAGTGGTTTACCAAAAAATGCTTTTACAAATTTTATTTGCGTATCTAAGGAGAGAAAAAGTAATTATATGTGATAATATATAGGCTATATGGTAATAATGCTGACTTGATTTCCTAGTGGCACTTCATCTGGTAAGGTCAATGTGAAGCTGCCATTTTAATGATTCATGGAGTTCCATTAACTCAGTTTCTTACTACATTACACAATATAAAAACAATAGTCATTCTTAAACCTTGTTAGTAATGTAGAGTGCAAAAATATCAATATTCTGTTAGAAAACAGATAGAATTAAATTATATTTTAGATGAATGTAATATTAATCACAAAATGTAGTTTTACAGCTTAATACCACCTAGCAATCTACTCCTTTATATTATGAATTAAAGTAACCATAACTATGTCATACTTTTCTGATGAACTGAACTACATGGATTTTTATTTATTTATTTGTT
The DNA here is from genome assembly GCF_019279795.1 of Protopterus annectens. Taxonomy (NCBI): domain Eukaryota; kingdom Metazoa; phylum Chordata; order Ceratodontiformes; family Protopteridae; genus Protopterus; species Protopterus annectens. The sequence continues at coordinate 904,135,279 of NC_056735.1, forward strand.
TATTTTTATCTTACATTTGTTGACCGGGATAGTCCGACTGGATACATGTCCATTTTCAGTGGAGGCCTGGGGAGAAAAGCTCCACAATAATAATATTAATAATAATAGTTGTTGTGTCTTTCGGCTTTTCCCGGTTATGGGTCACCACAGCGGAACTCCGGTCCGCTAATGATTGGCAATAGATTTTTACGTGCCAAGTTGCCAGCCCTGACACACAACCTTCAACGAAGGTACACCCATTCACGCGTGTCTCCACACAGAAGACGCATTAGCTGAGAATTGAACAGGACAATGTCTTACTGTGAGGTGACAATGCTAGCGCAGCACCACCACCGCAGTTCAAAATTAATAATAATAGTAATAGTACAATAATATTCCAAGAGAGCAAAGGATATAGATACAATATGTTGGATAGTTCATCACAATAGTAACACATAAACATATGCAAAATGTTAATAGAGTGAGAAAAGCAATAGAATAGTACACGTGGATTAGCCTTTATAAGTAATATTCCAAGTTTGTGTAATTTACATTGTGTAATAAAATAGTGAATGTTATTGCAAATTTGTGTAATGTACATGTTGCAATAAAATAGTGAACATTATTGCAAATCTGTGTAATTTAGATTGTCTAGTAAAATGGTATGCAAAGTGAGAGTTCAGTCATCAGAAAAGTACAGTACTCTTATGTTGTATCAGTATATAGAAGTATAAATTATCTGAATATACAGCTGAAAAAAATTCAGATTCCTTGATCTGTGTCACTTGTGGTCACTATATTATTTCTAAAATACATTTTAGACACCTATGTTAAATATTTCAAAGTTTATGATCTCATGTGAAATTCAAACATAAAAGATCTCTACATACTGTGCCAGTGCTACCTGCAGTTCCTGGGGTTTTACTAGAGTATCCTTTAATGACCTCAAAAAGTTTATGAAATGAGTATATGATTTACTGGATGATTGCATAGCATACAGAGCCATTAAATGTAGTTTTATGGTCAGATCTGTTGTTGAAGTACTACATTCAATTGTTACTAGTTTGCTGACTTTTAATCAATGCATAAAAATTATAAAATTGAGTGGCAATGTGACATGGTCATTAGCACTGTTACCTCACAATGCTTGACTGCTCAATTTGATTCTAAATTGGAGTGCCAACTATGCAATATCTGAATGTCCTCCTTCTGTTTGCTGTTTTTTTTTTCCTGAAAGGCATCTTACCAGGCTCTCACATTCCAGATAAATGCCATGTTGAAATGGAGAGCCTCAAAACTGCCAAAAGGTGTGTGTGTGTGTGTGTGTGTGTGTGTGTGTGTGTGTGTGTGTGTGTGTGTGTGTGTGTGTGTGTGTGTGTGCACGTGTGTGCATGCGCATCCTGCAATACAATCACACCCTATCAAAGATGAGCATTTTTCCTTGCCACCCCTCCAAAGTGCTGAGATAAGCTCTGACTCCCTATCACACCAAAATAACTAAAGTAAGTAAATATAAATTGCATGATATGCCTCTGCAACATGAGGGATCCCTCATCTGTGCAATAATTTTGCTCTTAATATAGGAAATTTTATTTATTTATTTATTTATTTATTTATTTATTTATTTATTTTATTTTAAGTTTGATGACCGGGGAAGTCCACTGGGCCATAAAGAGCCCATTTTCAGAGGATGCCTGGGAAGAAAAGCTCCAAATTATTGCAAGTTACATGTTACATGTCACATGTTACAAAAGAGTAACAAAGATTTGTACAGAACAATTAAACATGTGCAGAAGAATAATACATTATGTAATAGGCACTTAGTGAGTTAACATTTAAAACATATGGTTAAGCTGAGTATTTACAGAAAAGACATTTTTGTCAATAAGCTCTTAGTAAGTTAACATTTAAACAAATTGCTAGTAGCCCTTTGCAAGTTAGGTGAACTATTTTGCATGGAGAAAGTACCAGAATATTTGTTATGGAAAGTATAGTACATTATATGGCAGAGAGAAAATCAGTCCCAGATAGGGGAGAGATTGTTTTAGGTTGAGATGAAGCAATAGTAGTGGCAATTTGGGATGATTTCAGTGCAGGGTAAAAAGAGAGGGGGTTGAGAGGGGTTTATGTTGGAGCATGACAGGGGCATTCCCATTTGGCTGATACATGAGAGAATAGCAGAGATTTGAAATTTGTAAGGTTTAGTAGGTTGTGTAGGTAAGGGGGGGGTTCCACTGTTTTTCTAAGGAGTAGGACAGTAGTAAATGGCCAGGAGGTTGTGCTGGTTTGTGGACATGAAGGAGATTTTGGTTAGTGGATCTAAGTGGGAGGTTGGGTATGTAGGGTTTTAAGGATGTAGCAAGAGATGGGAAGTTTGCAGGTTTAAAGATGAGCTTGTGGGCAATGGTGACTTGTAGGTAACTGAGGTAGTTGGGTAGTTCAAGCCAACTGAGGGTGAGGAGGGAGTGGCAGTGGTGAGATGCATTTTTTGAATTGGTTGCAAATATCCAGATCTTGTGGTAGCAGGATTCAAGTTTGGATTGTAAGCCAAGGTAGAGATTTGTGAACAGAGAGGCACCATATATAAGGGAGGGGAGCAGGAAGGTTGATGCCAGGGTTTGACAGGTAGAGGGGTTGAGGAAGTGGTTGTGTCTGTAGAGGAGACTTATCTTTTGGTGTCTATTTTTGATTGCGGAGTGGATGTGGGTATCACATTTTAGTTCTTCATCAATGATGATGCCAAGAAGCATGGTGATGGGAACAATGTCAAGGGGAGTGTTGTTCTGGCTCTGTATGGTGAATAAGATTTTGTGAATAATGGAGTTTTTGGTAGGGGAAAAAAATCACTAGTTTGGTTTTATTTGCATTTAGAGCCAAGTGGTTGGACTGCATCCAGGTTTTTGCTGTAGAGAAGGCTAATTGGGTTATAGCTAAGAGCTCAGAGGGTGAGAAGGCTGAGCAGATGATAGTCGAGTCATCTGCATATTGGATGACAGACGATTCTGGGATGGAGTGGTGAAAGTTGTTAATGAATAGGTTAAAGAGTACAGGACCAAGAACAGAACCTTGAGGGACACCTGTGGGTGTAGGTAGGAAGAGGGAGGTTAAATTTTTCATTGGGCAGCTTGTTGGCGATTGGACAGGTAGCTGGAAAACCAGGCTATGGTGGTGGGTGATAGATGTAGGGTGGAGAGTTGGGATATGAGTAGGGTGTGGGAGATGGTGTCAAAGGCCTTTGACAGATCTAGAAATAGCGTAGATACATATTTGCCAGAGTCGCGTTCAAGGTTGATGGTTTCCAGAAAGGAAAGAAGGGTAGTCATGGTGGAGTGGCCAGGGTGAAAGCTGTGTTGGGTGGGGTAGAGGAGATTGCTTTGGGTTAAGTGTGTCATGAGTTGTGCTTGGATGGTTTTCTCTAGAATTTTAGAAAGAGGGGAAAGAATGGTTATAGGCCTGAAGTTGGTGGTGTCAGTACTTTTGCCACCTTTGTGGAGGGGGTTGATGTAAACATGGTGCCAGATAGAAAGGAAGTATGATTCTTGTATGGATCTATTAATAAGAATTGAGATGGGAGAGGCAATGCTGTCTGCAGATTGTTTGAGGAAGGTAGGTGGAAGATTGTCAGGTGCATTGCGACAGGGTTTGAGTTTGAGGAGAAGTCTTTTTATAGTGCTTGTGGGAATGGAATTAAGACAGAAGGGTGTGCAGGGGGGTAGGTGATTGGGGTGAGACTGTGGCAGGAGGGGCTGGGGCTGGAGGAGGGTGGTGGGAAGGAGATGGATAGTCTGGCTATGCAGTCTATGAAGAATGAGTTGAACTTGGGGGCTGTGTCAAGGTCAGAGAGGATGGGATTAGGACAGGGGTTTTCTTTGTTACCAGGGTGCAGAATGGATGAGATGGAGTCCCAAATTTTTTTGGGATTTGTCGAGTGCAAAGACGGAGTTTAGAGTAGTGGGCTTTGCAGTCTTTAGTTATTAGCTGTTTTGTGGAGTTTCAAAGTTGCTTAAATTCTAGAAGGGGGTTGGGGTTTTTATGTTTTTGATATTGTTTCCATTTTTTGTCCCTTTGTTGCATGGCTAGTTTAGTTTCTTTGATAACCATGGGCAGGGATTGGTTTTGATGCATTTTGTTTTCGGGGGGGTTGCTGGTTGAAGAGGGTCAGGAATAAGTGGTTAAAATAGGATATGGCATCATCTAGTGGAAGGGTTTTTAGAGGGGACCAGTTAGTATGCTTTAGGCATTCTGAGAAAGTTAGAGGGTTGAAAGAGGAGAGGTTACAGGTTTGAATGTAAGAGCCAAGGAGAAGGAAGGGACAAGTCAACGAAGAACAATCAGTGAAGTAGATAGCAAGTAAGAGGTAAGAATGCCAGAGGTGAGGCAAAGGTTTGCTAAGAGGGTGAATTACTTAATGAAGGTAGGACTATCAGACAGCAGGCAAAATATAAATAAAACAGATAAACTTTGCAGCAGTAGTGAAATAGAAAGAAAAATATGAACTTTGTGGGACTGGAAGTACACTTTGGTAAGGTTTATGGGTGATATCAGAAAGGTACTCCATGTGCAGATAAAGAGGTGGGGGGATATGCTAGTGCTAGGTGGCCAATAGAGCAGGGAGATGGGGTTTAAGAGAAGTTGAGCTAATTGAAGCTGCTGGGCTTCAGTAGAGTGAGGAAAGAATGGCTAGTTGTAGACTGAGAGAGGATAAAGAGGTGGGGTGGGGACATAGAATTTGATGTAGCTGACTAGGACTGAAATGTTATCAAATTTAAAGAAAATGGCATAGGGCCAAAGAGGAAACAAGAGCACATACACTAATTTAACTCAAATTACTTGCCAGGAATGTGTCCACTGCCTGAGCAAGATGGAGGAGGGATGGGAGGTCTTTCTGGGCCGTCGATGGATTGCAGAGCCTTTTCTGGTGATGCAAGGAACATGTAAAGAAAACAGAATGATAAAGGAGAAGGGCAAGAAGATGTCCGATTATAAAAAGAGAGATAAAAAAGAAAGAGAAACAGTAGAGGAGAGAAATGGAGTGTAGGACAGGAGAGAAAAGAGGTGTGTATGAGTGCTGGGTTGTAGGATTTAATGGGAGAAAGAAAGAATGAGATACAGAGGGTAAGGAGAACAGGAGTAGTATGTAAGAGTTACAACAGAGAGGATAGCAGTAGAGTAGGAACTTATAGTAAATGTGTGTAAATAACCCTGCCTGCAACAGTAAAACACTATGTATTGTACAACAAATACAGCTAACAAATCTAAAATGCAACAGTAGAGCAGTATGTGTTTAGGGCAAAATACTGCTAGTATATCAGTACATATAAAAAGTCTAGCAAAAGTAGACTATGCAGTCAAGAAAGGGGTTTGCTATGAGAAGGAGAAGGAAATATGAAACTTCATAGTAAGCCACATATATAGCACATCGTGAAGTATAATACACGATTAAAACACAGTTCAGCTAGGCAAGAAATAAGCCTTACACGATATCAGAGGTAACTGACAGTAATTGACAAAAACCTTTGCTATAAACCAGGTAGATGAAACAAAAATATAAACAACACTACTAATGACTTGTACAGTGAAAGCTAATGAGTCCAGTTACAGCTGGAGACAAAGTACGCACTAAATGCCTAGCGCAAACTGTAGACTTTGAGTATAGCCACCTTGTAAAAGCAGAACTAAATATACAAAACTAATGGTTGGTTGTAGAGAATATAATCACAGCATTGCTGAAAGGTGGTAGCAGCAATGCAATTATTGGCAGTGAGAGGAACTCATATGTAGATGTATATGGAGATATTAGAGGAACTCCCCCATAACTACTGAGAACTGTATTATTACACCAAAGATAACAGATAAATGACAAATTGCAAGCTACAGCATTTTGTAAACTCCTGTTTATATTACAATAAAAATAACTGTATTAGGAATTTGCAGTTGTAAAAGGAACAAATCTCTTAATACCTTAGTATCTGGTCAGCGTGCACACTCTTCTGTGGTAAGGGGCCTGGAAGCTAGTACAAGATGGCACAGAATGCCAAGTGCAGCTTTTACATGTTGCAAAGCATCATGGGAGGAGCAGGGTGATGTCACTTCATGGATGCAGGTAAATGGCAATGTGCAAGGAAAGCTAAATGATGCTACGCTGTTATGAAGGACATGGGAATGCCAACAAACTGTCATTAAGAAGAATAAATTAAATGAGTGATCTATGTACATGTTTAAAAATTTTATTAGCATTAATATGGATAATGAACTTTAAACATGGGCTAACAGCATGTACATTTTTATATGGCCTGTTATCCATAAACTGTTATGGAAACTCATCAAAACCTAGGGATGCTTTACAAAGCCAAACACTTTCTCAACAACACAACTAAAACCACTTGCCACTACTTATATCCTCCCCACACTTCTTTTTGGCACTTCCATCCTCACTAACCTCCAGGCTTCACAAAAATTAAAACTTGAACAATGCTATAACAAAGTTGCTAAGTTTATAGCAAATACCCATTTTAGAACCCACCACTGTATAGCACTATAAAGCCTAAATTGGTTTGAACTTTCTCATCAATGAACACATACACAGTTTCTTACCACCTATAAAATTATACAGCATCCATCTACCTGTCAAGCACTAAAAAACATTCTACATAACTATGTTCCCAGTTGGTCACTGCAACTCACTGACCAAAAACTGTCTGTCTACAAAGCTATCAGATCTGATGGGCATTGTTTGCACTTGTACAAGTTTGCTAAAACCTGGAACTCCTTACCTGTATCCATCAGGTCAATACCCTCCCTCCCACCTTTCAAAACCACTCTGAAATACTTCCTAGCTAAAATCTGGCTCTGTTCTTGCTCAAAACCAGGATAAACTATATCTCTAAATGTGAAAAAGTACCTTTTCATTCCTTATCCCTCCTTACTCTCCATTCTTCACTTAATTCCTTACTTGTATCAGAATTATTTCCCCGACTTTCTCTCTAAACATACCATAAGCTTGTTTTCCCTCACTTCTTATTGCAATTCCTATTTATATTAGACTAACATACCTTTAATTTTTCTATAAACTGTCCAAAATGTCTCTAAATATTTAATTATCGTCATATAACTTGTATCAATTTTTAACCAATTTTTTTTTTATATTATGTCCAAGTTCTTATAATTATTTAAACTACAGATGTTCTAACATTATTGTTCTTAAAATGTTTTGTTATAATTTGGAGCTTCTACCCAGGCATCCTTTGAAAATGGGCTTCTACCCACTCAGACTTTCCTGGTAATTAAATGTCAATTAATCAATCAATCAATAAATAAATATTCTAGATGAGGAATAATGTAAAACATTCTGCTATTTAAAGTAAAGTGGCACCTAAAGTTTTAACAGATTATAAAGGCTTTGGATTTTATATCTAATATATATGTATATATATATATATATATATATATATATATATATATATATATGTGTGTGTGTGTGTGTGTGTCTGTCTGTCTGTGTGTGTGTGTGTGTGTGTGTGTGTGTGTGTGTGTGTGTGCGCATGTATGTGTAAAATAGGTACTTACTTATTTTCACAGTAGTAGTGGTTGCTTCCCAACATTAAAATCTGACCATTGATGTCATAATCAAGTCATACAATTTGTTTTCTTTCACACTTATAGTTGTTTTACTGCAGGGTTATCAGGTAAAAATTAAAAACTAAGTTTGTCTGTTTATGTATGCACTTCCCTGGCAGCATGTCATGTGAAACCTATCTTGCCCATGCAAAGCACTGTTTCAAAGCACTCCCAACTACAATCTGTGACAGTGTTCCCCCGCATAAAAACAAAAGATGACAAAACCAGGAAATGAGCCATCCACATATTTTTGGCCCTAATACCTTCCAGAAACCAGTGAAGTACAATCTGAGTTTGTCTGAGGATACCACCATCAACAACACAAAAACGACCCACTGCTGACAAGTTCTCCCATCAGAAACAAGCCCCAGAATCACCTGCCATCATCATCCACCAACACTTTGAAAGCCATTTCTTACTGCAATCTGCTGTTACCAAAAACTGTCCTTTCAAGTCTGTGTGCAAAGTGTTAGAAAAAAAAATGTTACCTAAAGCATTTCCATGTGTGTGGGTGCTTTTCTTGGTGGCATTCCTTCCTTACAGTCACAGTATTCCTTTCATCAGTAACACAGCAGCCATGAGAATTTAAGCGTGTGTGTGTGTGTGTAATGCACAAAAACAAGAAGAAAAATCTCACATTTATTTGTCTTCCAGAATATATCCCAAACTTGTTTTTCCTTAGTAAAGAAGTGAAATTACACCTTATGGTGTTTTCCACACTCCATTTCTTTGCAGCATGCGAGTTTCGCAATCATGAAAATCTGGTTGCGATAATACTTAAGTAC